>NC_056729.1:1507557055-1507749555 GCF_019279795.1 Protopterus annectens | reverse complement strand
ATATGACTCACTTCTGCAGAGATTTTGCATATTTACTGATAATGGTGGATTCTAATGACAGAAGTTTGAGTGGCCTTTTATGGTTGAAATTTTCTGAAATGGGTAGTTTTGTCGTTACTGGTTCATAAATTTTGTTTAATTGTTTACTAGAACTGTTCAAAACTACAAATTTAAAGCACATTCTAACAAGTGGTGCTGTATTATACAAGGAATATAATTTCATACAATCAGGAAGGTGAATCAAAGAATGCATACATGTATGCATGGCCCTAAAAATGTGTAAGGAGCCTATGGTTTGAAAACAGCCCAGGGGTAAGGTTAGTTCTTCACTAATCAGATGCAAATGAATGCGGGTTTTCCTGCTGTTTCAAGGAATCTGAGTTTCAAGAGCAGAGAAGTTTACTGCTCATGCTAAGTCTGTTGTCATTGCGAGATAGTATTGTTTGTTTGAAACTCAAGTGTCTATCATTACTTAAGTTTTGCAGTCCTCATAAATTTGCTAGAAAATCATACATATGAGGAACAGACCAATAATATGACACAAAATCAGGGACCGTCAAATATATGCCCTGATCTCTCAACCTCTTAGAATCTGGAGAAAGTGTGAAAGGCTCAAAATCATGGGCAAATTTTAAGCTTTACTCTTGTCTCCAAAGCAATGGATGAAGGTAAAAAAAAAAAAGTAAAAGGAAATACCAAAGGGCTTTGACCGACTAAGTTTGAGATGACTGCAAGCTACGAGCAGTTACTGAATCCCCAAATTACTTAACCATCATGCAGGAAGGTTTGTCCCAAACAATAACTGGTGCCAGAATCATGAATTGAAACTAAACTCCAAAAAATACATTATCGTATACTCTGGGAAGTCATCTTCTCCAGGGAACTGCCAAATTGATAATGCCCCCTGATAACTGACCCAGTTGTTTGGCAATGGGTAACTTGTGTGTACAGCAAATTAACTTTTGACCAACATGTGACCAGAGTCACAAGAAAGTCTTTCTATACTGCACATAGCTTATAAACAAATTGAGTCTGACTAGATCTAAAGATTTGCTGTCACCCTTTACAAAGCCCTCATTAGGTCAATCATTTTGTATAATGCCCACTTTGGCATGTATCTGTCCAGACCCATGCAACAATTGGAATACCCACAGAGATACCTTACTAAAAAAATACAAGTCCTAAAGAATAGGTCTTGTATGGACCACCTCAAAGATTTATCACTATACTCAGTATCCTACAGGGTGCTTAGAGGTGATGTATCTGGCATACAAGGCATCCTCCGACCTAATACAGATGGACCTACTGAACATCAGCAAGTCAAATGGCATCAGATATACTCAGGCCAGGTATCTAAACTGAATGTTGTGGAGAGATGGATATATTTCACAGAGGCTACCACTGTTCCAGAACAGAGTATCCATTCAGTAAAACAAAGCTCATACCTGTCCATATTCAAATGCAACTTGGATCTAAGGATGAGTAATAGAAAATGTACTCCAGGATTGCACCTCGTGGTACTAATGAATAGAGGCAGTTCCTAAATGCTGCATCCCTTACATAGGTCCACTCAAATTATCTATGGTATGATTACAGTTATTCTCACTAGGGCTAGGGCTAATATACAATTATCAGCCATGGGATAGGTAAGACCAATCAGGAAATGTTAATTCAAGCACCAAAAGGGAATTGGCTAAGCTTAAAATGTTCTCCAAGTGAGCCTACATTGTGGCAGTAAATAGTTTTTTTAAAAATTGCCCTTTTTAGATCATTAAGTGCCCCTCTCACCTTCTGCCCCCGAGTCTTCAACAGCTTCCAGCGCCTATGAGAGGTTTGAAGAAGTATTTGTTACTTTCAAATAACAAAAGCACTCAAGTTTAATAAAGTCAGCTCAACGTTTTATTTTGTACTGGTTTTCTTTTGGTGTAGGGGGTATGTACATGCATATATATATATATATATATATATATATATATATATATACTGACTTCTCAAGCAATCTGAGCAACTTTCAGAAAGTAATGCAAAGACATGGTCCATTCCAATAGAATCACTGCCTCTCTACAAAGGGGGTGACAATGAATTATTTCATGTTTGGAGAATGTACCATACCACTGCAATGTTGTCACAGTGAATAGCATTCACCACTCAAAGGCAGGAATCCTGAAATGCCAGCAGAGTGAGGAGAATTGCACTCATCTCTATGACATCTATATGCAGGTTGGCCTTTCTGTGACCACATACCATGGATTGTCCACTTCTGATAATGTTACCCACCACTGAGCTAAGGTGTCTATGGTGACGGTCACCAGGTGTTTCAGAATTTGGAATGAGCTGCCCAGAGTAAGGCTGAAGTTGATGAGGCACCATTCCAGCTGTCTCTAACATGTCATGGAGATCATAATCTCAAGACCCACTGGAAATCCCGCATACAATATCTTGTGAAGGAAATACGACATTCTATGGCCATCATGTGCCCCAATGATCAGAGGCATATGGCTGGTGACAAGGAAGTAGCTTGATGAATCCTGGATACAGTCTGGTGAATGGGAGGAAAACTTTTAATCCAGACACTGATCTTGCAAAGACACATTTCAGCACACAACCTATAAAAGGTTATGGGTTACAAAGGCTGCATATGAGACTTCACAACAGTTATCTCTGTAAAGTCCATAATTTCTGAAAGAGAGAATGCTGAATCACTATCAATTTCTGTAAGGTCAAAGCAGTACAAAGCCAGTTATCCATGTATAGGAACCCCTTAACACCCTGCAGCCTCTGTTTGCTGCAGCCTTAGCCATACACTTTGTGAACATCATGGTAGCAGATAACAGATCGAAAAGAAGTGCCCAAAACAGATAATGACCAAATCTTGAAAGTGTGAGAATATTTTCAACGTCTTGGTGACTGTGACATGCAGGTATGCATCTTGGAGGATGAAAGAACACATCAAATCTCCTCTTCACAAGCAAGGAAGAATTGACTGCACTATGACCATCTGCAACTTTTGTTATGGCATGAAGAGATTTAAGCCACATATGTCTAGAATAGGCCATATGTCTTGATTTTTGGGGGCACTAAACGAACCAGGAGTAAAAGCTAAACCATTTCTGGCCTGATGGAATCTCACAGATGGCTCTTTTTTGGAGGAACTGTTAAACCTTTAGCAATGTTGCCTTTTATGATGGTTTGGGATGTTGGAATGTTAGAAGTGGAAAGGAGTGTGATTATGATGGGGAGAGGAAGGGGATTACATAGCCACTGGATATTACATCCAATACACACCTGTTGCATGTGATAGCATCCCACATGGAGAGGTGGTGGGCAAATGACTCCCATATAACTACAGAGTGCAGCAGCTGGGCAAGAGATTGTTGCAGCCGCCCTCATGGTAAGAGGGGGGGGGGGGCTGAAAAATCCCTAAATGAGTTGAGATGTTTTACTGTTTGGTGGGTTCCTACCATGGAAAATACTAAACAGTCCATGCTGGCTCCTCCCTAGCTGTTGAAAGCCCTTTTGCTGCTGGATGTGCCAGAATCACTTCTGCTCTGAGTTCTTCTCTGTTGTTCAGAAAAGGAGATGAGGAGCCAAAAACATCATGCCAACAGCCACAACAGTCACACTCTCCTTTTCACTATCCTCTGATTTAGTCCTTAATATGAGGCCCAAATTATCAGTGTATGAGGCATGAAGGAAAGATGTCTTGAAATTCTAAGCAAAATTCCATAAGACAGAGCCATGCCTGACAACATGTAGTCACTCTAGCACCTGCTACTCAATGTATTGTCTACTGTATTTTTGGAAAGACACATGCCAAGGTTACTTATAACAGAAAGACTGCTGACTACGTGGAAAGAATCATATACAATTTAGGCATCTTTTCCTGTGTAGTAGGCATCTCATCAATAATGCTGTGATGGAACATAAGCATATGTAAATAATAACTAAGAGCTATCAATGTATAAGTTTAGAACACAAAGGGCCACTTCTCAAACTGATCCAACTCTTTTGACTCCTCCTTTGGAGAATGGACCTCCTGGTTCTGGGGGCTTGGGTCTCCTTTACGGCTGCCACAAATACAATAAAGTTCACTAGAGGATTCCTTGTCCAATATTTCCAGTCCTTAGAGGGTAAAGGATCCTGTCCAGCTTTCTAGGAATAGGACCCACAATGCTTTGTTCTTTTCATGCTTCCTTTCTAAACAGCACCATGATGCCCCCCTGCAGGGGTAAACACTCAAGAAGGAGGGAGGGGAGACATCTGAAGGCATCCTTAAGAACTTTCTCTGAAGTCAATGGAGTTTAGCCACCCCCCCCCCCTTTTCTTGCATTAATTGCAGGATTTCGCCCAACCATAGGTCACTGGAGGGGTGTAGAAGAATGATCCTTGCATTCAGTATCCATGTCTGGCTTGGGAGACTCTAAAGGGGAATCAAACACTTCCTCCTACATAGCTTCTCAGCAGGTCTCCCTCATGGGGAGTTATACAAACAGGAGGATGCATAGAGGCAGAATCAAGTCCAGACTCCCTACCATGTTTCCAATGGAGAACTTCAGACTCAGTGTCCTAATGTTGAAAAGCTCTTAAGAGCTCAAACATAAGCTGAAAGATGACTCTGGGTAAGGTGGGTAAACAAAGCAAGCCCTAAGGGAAGCCTATGCAATACAGGCTGCAACACTGATATTGACGTTAGTTCACATGCTTGCACAGAGCTGAAACGTCTGCACCAATCTGAAGTTCTGCTGAAGTTGATAGAAAACTGACAACTGACCCAGGCACTTTGAAACCTTTTGACAGTTGTCTACACTGGTATTCTTGGGTCCAAGAGCTTGAAAGCCAAAAACTCCAACATTGAGACTGGCACCAGTTTGGTCAGTACTACCATTAGACCTGAGTCCCTGACTCCAGGTCTAGTGGAGAGAGAGGTAGTCAATGCAGAAGGCATCAGTGCCAAAACTACACTGGTGCTGATGGTGGCAATGTCAATGAAGAAACAAGCAGTGTTTGTTTGAAATCTTGCAGGAAATTAGGCAACCTCTGTGAAACTGGTACTGGATCCAGACCCAATAAGGAGTCATCCCAGTCTGGCCTAGAATTAGGGTGGATGAAAAGAAATTGAAAGAAAATATGGTACGAAGAACATACAGAAAGGAGACCTGGTAAGGTCCAGCGTGGAGAGAGAAGAAACACTAACTCTTGTAATGGAATCAGATCTATGGACTTTTTAGAGATTGGTCTCCAATTGCATGACTGATCATTATACAGACAGCAGGCTCAACAGAAGGTTCCCTTTCCTCCATTCTGGAAACCTTTGGGGGGGAGGGTGGAAGGGAAAGTACACTAAAAACTGGATATTCCCCCTTTCTGGTTTGTATTTCAAGTTAAAAGGTTCTGTAAAACCTGCAGAGTTGCAGTGTTCCTGAGTATCTTCTGTAGGCAATAACCTGTAAAGTATAAACTTATTCTGATGGTCAGTGTCCTGTTTATGAAAATTAGCACAAAACTCACAGGCCTCCTAAATGTAACTTGTACCTGAACATGTACCACACTTCATAAGTCTGTCCTCTTGGAGCATGTTGTGCCAGGACTCATATTTCTTAAAGCCTTACTCTTAGTCTAGGCAGAAAGATAAAACACACACACACACACACACACACACACACACACACACACACACACACACACACACACACACACACACACACACACGCATGCACTCACACACACGCACACACACACACACACACACACACACACACACACACACACACACACACACACACACACACACACACAAAACGCAATACATTAGCAAATCAAAAGCTACTATAGCCAAGCAGAACTAATCTTTTTTTTTCTTTTTTAAAACTAACCTAAAGATGCTGACTTCCAACAAAATTATTTCATTAATTTCTGTTAGCAGTGAGTTAATTAGGTGTCATATTCCTGGCTGCCAGCAAACTAAGCAGCAATTGCCAAGAGCTGAAACTAAAAAAGAAAAAAAGTAATTGTAATAAAATCTTTTCACCTGAGCAAGAAAAACAGTTTTTTAAACATTTTATTCACTTAAAAAGTCATTTTCTCACATTTAATTTGCTTAATTATAGCATTTAATGCCACAAATTTAGAGCCACAATTAAGTTACAGTGGAACACTGCACGCATGTGGTCTGCCTTTCAAGCACTGTTTGCTTGAATGGTACATAGCAGCCCACAAAAGTACCACTTTAGGACCAAACACAAGCGGGGTGGGCGCAAGCACAAGAGAGGTTCACAATATCGAAGGGTTATTGGAAATGGAATTGAGGAATTGAATGAATGTTTTAACACTAATGTCTTGAACCTGTCCAACTTTGACTTGTCTCCATCACATATTAATGTCCTAAATAAAGGGTTAACATTCATACCTGGTTTTACAGTTTCTGAAGATTTATTAGCACAGGATTTAATGAGTTTTTGTAGACTATTGAATTTGAAATTGTTTTTTGGTGATTCTGAAAGTACTTTTGATATTGGAAAATTCACATATCATAAATCCAGTTTTTCTACACCCATGCATCCTATAGTTCATCAGTTCCAGAATAGCGTTCTCAAAGATCTACATTTTTTCAGTTCTGATGTCATTTACAAACATAACAACATTACGTTTACTGAGAAGCAGGCTATTCTGGAACTACAAAGTAACAAGGATATTGTAATCATTTCAGCAGATAAGGGTGGTGCTGTTGTCATTCTAAACTGGATTGATTATGGTAATGAGGCCAAAAAACAACTATTTGATGCCAAGTATTATTCACACATGTCTGTGGATCCTACATTTAGATTCATTCAATGAATAGAACAATTTCTAATAGAGGCCAAAGATCGGGCGATCATCACTAATGAGGTTGTACATCAACTTCATGTCAAGGACCCCAGTATTCAGTACATTTATTTCCTACCCAAAATTCACAAGGATGCTACACACCCACCAGGTAGACCAATAGTTTCTGGGAGGGGATACATCACTGAGCCACTTTCATTATTTTTGACTAAGTATCTCAGACCACTGTTACCCTTTATACGTTCCCGTCTACAGGACACAACACATTTTTTACAAATAATTTCTGATTTGCAACTGGAATCTGATTGGTTTTTATGCACACTTGATGTTAGTGCATTATACACAAACATTCCACACCAGGCAGGCTTGGAGGCACTAGCTTATTGGCTTGAAGTAACCAACTTATACAGTTTGGACTTTAATTCCTTCCTGGTGGGTTTGGCACAACATGTATTAACAAGCAAAAACTAAAAAACAAAATCCACGTCCAGTCTGAAAACGAACAAACGAACTTTAATTTAAAGCGCTTTTCGGCACACAATAGATAGCCTTCATCAGAATACAGAATAAGAATGATTTCAACATATTTTGTATACAAAAAGGTGCCATAATTAATCAATTAAATAATTAAATAATTAATTAATCTTTTCAAAGGCACAATTTTTAAAGACAAAGGGTCTTTAAAAATCAATAACTGTAAAGATACTTAATAAACTTCCAACATTTTTAACTTAATCAAACTTCTAGTTACCTAATCAATTCAATTATAAATTCAGTCTGTTGTTATACACAATAATGAAAAACAAATAAAAATAAAAATATTGAAAAGAAAAAGAGAAAAAATATATTATTGTTAGATTATACAATATATATATCTCAAAAATGTATTATGTTAAAGTGCTAGTAATATAAATTTAAATTCATAAAATAAAAAATAAAAAGTAACTTATGTCAATTTACAAGGCACTTCAAAAGATGAAATGGCTCCCTAATTCTAAACGTCTATTTATTGTATTTATTAGGTTACTTTTGTGTTATTAATCTAAGAACTGGTTAAGTTAATTCAATGCACTGTTAATGTTGGTTACCTCACCAGACTTCTCAATTTTAATAAAACGCCTATTGATAAAGCTTCATTAAGGCCTGGGTAGTTACTGGCATTTAATTTAATTTGCCACTTCAATTCTAACTCCAAGAGTTTCAGGGAGTAGGGACCACCTCTAGGATCATTGTCTAGTCTATCTATGATCAAAAATTTAAACATGTGGTCAGGGAAACACATAACATGCTTGGCCAGTGCATTGTCAGCCTTCTTGTGGGTAACGGCATAGATGTGTTCATAAATCCTATCCCTGAGTCTACACTCAGTTTTACCCACATAGAAGGCAGCACAAAAAGAGCATTTGGCCAAATAGATGATACCTTTTGAATTACAATTATATTTATCTCGTAATTTATAAGTTACGTTTCCCAATGTAAATGAATTGCTAACAAGTACATGTTTACACATGCTACAAGATTCACATTTAAACATCTCAGTTGACTTCCTCAACAAGTCAGGTTGAAATTTTAACAAGCAACGTCTTCTATTACAAGGATCTTTGTTTTTGGCAAACAAAAGGGACTGCGATGGGGGAATCCTTTGCCCCTATATATGCAGATCTCTTTATGGCCTATGTAGAAATACATATCATTTATGATCCTTCTAGAAATATATTGTTACCTTATATTGATATGTGGAGACGTTACTTGGATGACGTTTGGCTTGTTTGGAAGGGTACGGAAACTGGACTCATAGAATTTGTCTCTTATCTTAACAGTAATGAATGGGGGTTAGTTTTCACTGAACACCATGACTTGAATAGTATAACATTTTTGGATGTCCTATTGAACAGGCTTCCTGATGATACATTGGGTACAGAGGTGTACGGGAAATTCCCACAGTATAATTCTATTCTACATGCTTCCAGTTACCACCCTCCACATATAGCAAGTAACATCCCCAAGTCCCAATTTATTCGGGCCAAACGCATATGTTCAGAAGATGCCACGTTTTGTAGGAATCAAGTTGATTTGACCAACAGATTTAAACACAGGGGTTATAAGGTGGGTGACATTTCAGTTGCCAAACATCAAGTCAATTGTATGGAGAGATCTGACTTATTACAATATAGAGACCATTCCAACACATCACCCCAACCACTCAGATTTATGACCACTTACGCTAGAAATTCCAACCGTCTTATTCAGAGTGTCCACACACACTGGAACATACTGCAGTGTGACCAGGACATTTCTAATATAATTCCAGACCAATGCCTCTTTTCATACAGGAAGGGCAAAAATCTGAACTCATACTTTAACCATTATAAACATAGTGACACCAAACACATTCAGTACGTACAGACCACTTTATCAAGGGACATCTTATATGGATGTTTCCCTTGTGGTCATTGCACCAATTGTCAGTACATCAACAAATCTAAGGACTTCTCTAGTAGGAATTGCTCCCAAGTCTTCGATCTTCGATTTTTCGCTAATTGCAGTAGCGATTGGATTATTTATCTGGCTACTTGTAACTGTGGAGCATTTTATGTGGGGCAAACTTCACACCCCATGAGAATACGTATTTCAGAGCATATTAGTAATATTAAACAAAAAATAATTAATAATGCCTTATAGAAACACCAAATGACACATCCCACAGCTAAATTTATGTTTACCATTATTGATATGGCACATGGTAATCGCACCAATAAAACAGGATGGCATACAGTATTGAATGGTAAAGAAAAGAAATGGATTATTAAACTTGGTGGCTTGTTTCCTCCTGGATTAAATGAATATTTATGAGCTTCCACCAATAGGCTTTGATCTCATGGTATTTAAACAGCTTTGTTTAGCATGATTTGTATACACTGAAGAAGGCTGTGTAATTTCCAGCCGAAACCGGTCTGTTTTGCTGTTATGTACCTTTATATATATAATATAATTATATTTTCATTCAGTCACTGTCTGCTGGCTCTTTTTTCTTAAGTTTAACACTGCCATATTAACTTGCTATTACTCGAGGTAGGCATCAAATGACTTGAGTAAACTGTGGACTTTTTAAAATAAGAAAATATTAGAATGATTGAAGATTAATATGAAATGGTTCAAAATGATGTAAGATTACTGAGTTCACTTCAAAAAGTATTGTGTTTTATCTATGTGATAGGCATAGTACAATGGCTTTAGTGAATGCTGTAACTGTCATTTCTAAATGAAAAATTATTACAGGAGCAGTGGAAATGATTGGTGATCAATCAGAAAATATTCTACTTTGGTGTCATTTAGCGACTGTACATACATGGTAGAAATGCAATGATTTACAGTAATTGTGAAGTACTGAAGTGGCAAGGATGTTTTGTTGGCTCAACATACATGTGTCTTTACTTGGAGATTTTTAAATGTCACTGATGAATGAAAAATGCCAGTACTACAACCAAGGGCGCCCGCAGGCAGGTGCAAGGGGGTGCACTTGCACCCCCCTGGAACCGGCTGTCCGAGACATTAATTTAAATAAAAAAAGTTTTTTTTAAAGGGCGTTCCTCTTTAAGAACGCCCTTTGCATCCCATACAGTCGCACAGACGCAACAGGTGTTTGCGACCTGTTTTCGTCTTCTGTGTCTCTGCATGACTGATGGTTTACATCCTTCTCTTTCGCTAGAAGTGAAAGGTAGGTGTGTGCATGTGTGAGTTTAAGTGTTTAAGAGATGTGTGTGTGTGTGTAAGAAATAGGTAGGTAGGACTCGGAGTCTGTGGATGTAAGAAGTAGGTAGAAGTGTGTATGCGTGTATGTAAGAAATAGGTAGGTAAAGGCAGGTTTGTGAATGTGTGCTTTAAGTGTGTAGAGTATCTATGCTTAGGCATTGATTAGTATATTGTGAATATTTTTCTATCCGGAACAGGAAATTCAATATCTGTAAGCATTTTAATTGGGACTCTATGAGGGTGGTTTACTGTGCATTATGCCAATTGTGTGATGCATTTTATACTGGCAAAAATTTTGTGGAAACTAAAGGACAGGATATATGAACATTTTAGGGTAGAATCTCCAATGCATTGTTCAGACATGTAGCCTTGAATCCAGGGCACAGTTTTAAGTTTGTGGTTCTTGATTATGTGGAAAGGGATACCAGGGGATTTTTTTTATTTATGAACATCTAAGTAGGAAAGAGCTGATTTGGATTTTGAGGCTTAATGCTTTGAAAATCCCCAGATCTCAATGATTCTTATTCTATTTACCCCATATTGAAATTAAGAAATCTTGAAGGATGATTCAGTTGGTCACCTATTTTCATTTAGATCATGGCATTAGGGTTTTACTTTTCAATTTTGTATTTTTTAAAGTTTTTTAATCTTTTTATGCATATAAGATATATATGTGTATATATATATATATATATATATATATATATATATATATATATATTTTATTTACTTAACATTTGTTGACCGGGAAAGTCCAACTAGGTTCCACAGATCCTGTTTTCAGCGGAGGCCTGGGGAAAAATGCTCCAGAAGCATGTCTTTTGAATGTGGGAGGAAACCGGAGTATCCGGAGGAAACCCACGCTAACACAGGGAGAACATGCAAACTCCACACAGAAGGCACCCCTGCCGAGAATCGAACCGGAGAACCTCTTGCTGTGAGGCGACAGCATTAACCGCTGCACCACTGCGCCGCCCTATACATACATATATACACATTGTTTCAGGGTGTTGTCAGGTTGATTATTCTTTATAATTATCAAGTGTATTTGGGAAATGTCCCATTGGTGGTTTTTAACATGTGACTAATGAGTTCTGCCTGTTTTAATGACTTTCTGCATGTTATTCAACAGTTCTGAAGAAGTCTTTGATTAAGACGAAAGTGCTTAACTGTTGGAGTTTCAGTTGAATAAAGAGATCTGTGGTTGCTATACTGAGCCTATTTGTCTGTGTTAGCCTTTCCTGCAGGATATCAGTATCATGGGGGGATTCTATGTTGTTGTTGTGTCTTTTGGCTTTTCCCGGTTAGGGGTCGACACAGCGGAACTCCGTTCCGCTAATGATTGGTAGTTGATTTTTACGTGTCGAGTTACCAGCCCTGACGCACAATCTTCAACGAAGGTACGCCCATTCACGCATGTCTCCACACAGAAGACGCTCTAGCTGAGAATCGAACCAGACAGCGTCTGACTGTGAGGTGACAATGCTACCACAGCACCACCACCGATTCTATGACCGCTCATATTTTCCAATCATCTACAAACCTGTTCAGCCAGAGGCCCTTGATGTTGGCCCTGACTTCCAAGAAGTAGATGCCTATAAGGAGTGGACCCAGCCCAGAGCGAGTCCTCTAGTGACCAGCCTCTTTGTGGAGTTGGATTCCACAATCCTAACTTCCTGGGTGTTTTCTGAAAGTCAGCTGGCTATCCAACGCATAACACAGGGTTTTATGCCTAATTCCATTAGTTTATTTACAAAATGCAAGTGAGGTACTGCATTAAATGCTTTATCTATTCCGAGGTATGCAATATGCACTGCTTTGCCCTTATCCATTGCCTTGGTGACCTTCTCAAAGAAGTCTATCAGGCTGAGTAGGTGTGATCTGCTACTGATGAAGCCAAACTGGGTTAGATCCAGTATCTGAAGGTTTCTCTGTCATTATTAATAATTGTCACAATAATTCTTTCCATGGTTTTGCATGTGATACTAGTTAGACTTATAGGTTTGTAGTTACTAGGGTCCACTGATGGCCTGCCCTTATGCAGAGGGATGACCATAGCAGTTCTCTATTCGCAAGTCATGAAGATTTTCTGTAGGCTACAGTTAAATAGTAAATCCAGTGGTCTTGGTGGGTCATATTTCATGCATTTTAGGAGGTATTCTGGGATATTATCAAGGCCTATTGATGCAGTATTCTTGGCTTTGAAGAGTGCATTTAGGACCTGCTCCCTAGGGATAGCCAGAGAGTTATGTATGATGGTATTTCCTTGTGGGTTTACAGGGTATGTGTTTGTGTGTGTGTGTGTATGTGTGTGTGTGTGTGTGTGTGTGTGTGTGTGTGTGTGTGTGTGTGTGTGTGTGTGTGTGGGGGGGGGTAAAACTGGAGCTAAATGTGCTAACCAGTAGATTTACTATATCTTCTGGCTATATGTAGGTGGCTCCATTTAAATTAGGCCTGCACACTGTTGTGTACTGCCTTTGATATGGACATAGCTAAAGAAAGCTTTATGGTTGTCCGTGGCTTGGGAGGCTATTTCTACCTCAAAATTGGCTTTGGTAGACTCTGAGTTGTTTGTTTAGATTGATGAGAGAGTTTCTATCCTGCTGGGCATTGCACTTCCTAACTTTTCTATGACTTTCTTCCTTCTGTTGTGCACCCTACTGATGCTTGGATTCCATCAAGATGATTTGTTTTTAAGTTTGTTCTGAGTTTATTTCTGGTAGGACAAGCTGTCCCTTTGCATCTATTAACACAATTGTACATGGTTCTTGTGAACAGTTCAGCATAGGCAGCTATATTCTCAAGGTGTTTTTTGGAGGGGGGTCTTGAAATTTTGCCAGGTTATCACTTAAAGCCAAGCACCATGCTAACTATGAACTGTGCAGTCAGCATGGTGTTTGCTTTAAACATGTTTTTTCATGCTGTTTGAAGTACTTTACTGGTTACAGGCTATCAATTAATAGTAGAAAATTTACCTTAGAATAGTTCCTAAATGTTATGAGGTTAGCTGTTGTCCCGTGCTTGATTTTTATTTCAAAGGAGACAGCTGTATGGTCTGATGTTATCAGAAAGAATATTACATGGGGGGGGGGTTGCAGCATTCTGCCATTATTGTGAGTACCAGGTCCAGTATGTTTGCTCCCTTAGTAAAATCACTGAGCCTGCTAGAATGGGGTCATGTAGTATTCTCAGTTTATAGTGGGGTAGTTAGTTGCCCATCACTTTAGTATTGGGTTAAATGGTGAGTGTCTCCAGTAAGTTTAAGTATGAGCTATGGGTTTACTGGGTCACAGAAGGTGACCTATAGCTTGCACGGATATGGTATGGAACTTTGCCTGTGGTAATTTCGATGTGGAGTAGCTCAAGCGTGCCATCCTGTCTGGCCAGCCTTGAGGTGAGCTTGCTATCAGTGTAGATTGAGACACCTCCATCTTTAGTCCCTGCTTGTGCAGTAGCTGGTCTAAATGTGCATTAGATATTGTAGTCCTGCACTGCTGGGATGCTCTCCATGGCTATAAACCATGTCTCAGTAATTGCGCAAATGTCTACACTCTCCAAGCTGAGGAGAACTTGAAGGGACTGGAGTTTCTTGCTTAGGCTCCTGGCACTGAGAAGCAACATGTTTAAGTTCCCTTGGGTTAGTTTGCTTATGTTGAAAGGTTTGACAGCTTGGCTTTGCCTACAAAAGGTAGTATGGAGGAGGCCAATATTTTAGCCAATACTGAAAAATCTACAGGGAACAGGCACAGTCCATCCTTGGCAAAACAACATGATCTGCCTGGGCATGTGTCTGGGCACACTTCCCAACATCTAACATTCCTACACTTAGTACGCAGAGCAGGTAAAGCTCCATGTGGTGCAATGAATTATGATCAGATTTCTCTGATCTTAACTATACAGTTATGTGTTCTTGAAATGAATGTTATGATTCACCTCATTAGCTTCTCAGTTCCATTCTAGAGGTGAATTTCCTGACATCTGGTTCTTGAACATGTAACAGTTTGTTTATGATCAGAGATTTGATCATAATTATTCATGTTTTCTTAATCATGTCCTGAAATTTTTAATCTGGTGTAAGGAGATCCATCTTCATCAAGCAGTATGAGTGAAATCACATTTCCGGTCAGCTCAGCATCTAAATCTTTTCCAGGATATTACTCCATCCTCTTTGCCTAAAATGGCTTGCCATCTCGCTTCCTGTCCAGGTCTCCTGCTGCTCATCATGTTTCCATTGGAGATGGATGCTTTCAGGCAACTTTGCTTTAAAGTTAACTACTTTGTGTAAAACATTGCTGAATTTTGCAATTATCACATCCTTTTTTGATTGGAATTACTATTTTTGCAGCTTTCCAATCTACACATCAGGTCAGATCCATCGGATTTCTTTTTTGCACGGTATTGCTTTCTTTCCCTTTGGCCTTTGCATTCTACACAATATGTTTTTTACTTTCTATTAAACTGTTAGTTCATACATTTAATCTGTCATTTTATTAGATGTTAATATTTTCTAGTACTGAAGCTCTCTAGATCAGTTGCTGTCTCTGTAGATTTTGGGTAGTTTGTTACAATTATTCCTTGGCTCTTGTCTGTACTTTCTAAAAATACTTTGACTGTGGATAGTCATGCATTTAGAAAGTGTATTTAATGTGGCCACAAAAAATGCCCAGAACAGATACACTCTTTTTGCTATCTGGCTAAGTGAGGAGCACTTTGAATAGAAATGTGGCATTTGTCCTTCTTTGTACCCCCAGATTACAAAGGACTGAAATAATAACCTTCTTTTGAAATGTCTTGAGGGTAGTTGTGCATCCACTCCTGAAGGGACTTGACCTTGAGAACAGTCTTTGGGTTGACACTATTGGACTCAAGGACAGAGCCTACAATTTTGGATTTTTCTAACCACAAAGATAAAGAAATAATAGACAGAAAACACAGCTGAAAGCTATACTTCTAAAGAGTTTTTTTTTTCAATCGGGTACTAAATAATCCAAGGTGGAAGAATTTTCTAAATTTTCTGTAACCGCTCCTTTTTAGGGAGGGAGTTACCAGGATGCCTGTAATATTAGTTGAATATCCATTTAGACAGGTCAGACATGGGTGTTTCCTCTGTTTCTTTTATACAGGTATGTAAGAGTCTGTAATCTGGACCATTTCCAGACAGGCCCATAAATTTTTACTATTGCTGTTCTTTTACATTGGATGTAGACTACGAGATGATTGTGAGGGCTTTTCTGAAGGTGTTGCAGAAGATTTTACTCATGTCATCCACCTCTGGTACCAGTGAAGGCAAAGGCATTTATTTTCTGCTGTTATTTTAATTTTTTCTGCATTTTCTTCTCAGTTCTCCTTAACAGGCCTCTGTTTGGGTGACTGCAGCAATTCAAACTGTTATGATTCTGCAGGCCTAAATGTAGATACCATCAGATTTGGTGACACTGGTTCTGCTTCTGGACTCAGTGTTATAGCATTTCTTGACTGGGTCAGCATAACAATACTTGGTTTAGACATCCTCACCCTTAGGCTTGGGCTTGATATGCCCATCAACCTTGGGGTTTGAAGTATTGCTGTTGGGGTTTTGGCTTGGTGTCAGTTTTGGCTTTTCATGAGCTTTGGTCACAAATAGTTGGGGTCAGTGCCTTTAGCCATGATTGTTACTTTGATGTTGATTTTCTCAGCCACATTGCAGAGAGTAGTGCATGTGCTGTCCTTGGCACCTATTCCTGTGTTGACATTGACCTTAACAAGAGACATTTTTCCTGCATTCCTTTGTTTAACACCATACCTACCCATCACTTCGTCATCCACTCTGTTCCCTTCACCAACATGCCCATTGAAATCTGCTCCAATCACCACTCTCTCACCCTTGGGTACAGTCATCACCACTTCATCCAACTCACTCCAAAATGCTTCTTTCTCATCCATTGCACACCCAACTTGTGGAGCATATGCACTAACAACATTCATCATTATACCATCAATTTCCAGCTTCATAAACATCACTCTACTCGACACTCTTTTCAACTCCAAAACACTCTTAGCATACTGTTCCTTCAGGATAACTCCTACACCATTTCCCCTCCCATCCACACCATGATAAAACAATTTGAACCCACCTCCGATACACCTAGCCTTACTCCCCTTCCATCTGGTCTCTTGCACACACAATATACCAACCTTCCTTCTGTCCATCATATAAAATGCATACTAACATAAATCCTGTTATTCTAGCAATGTTCTAAGTTCATGAGAGCAATATTTATAATCTGTCCCTATTTATGTTGGGCTTTGTCCAGATTTCTTGCAGAGGTTGAGGTGTGTGAGAGAAAGTGAAATGCCCTATTTAGAGTTAGCAGGTGGAATTTATTTTCAAGTGTATTTTCAAGGAATTGTGAGCTTCAAGGGAAGAGAAGCTTACTGCTGCTGATGCTAAGTCTGCTTAAAATGTGCAACTGTTTTGTTTAGCAAATGGTATCATTATTGTTGTATAGAATTTTAAAGCAGTGTTAGTAGTACAGCAGGTAGCATACTTGTATCTTGATGCAGAGGGCTATAGGTTCTACTCCCACAGCATGTAGATTTATATTTTGAGGGGGTGGAGTGCTGCAGTCCTGGCTATGTCCTCCTTTGGATGAGATGCCTAATGACTATGAACTTGTTTTTCCGCTTACCACCCATTCTGTATTGCAAATATACCAGCTTACCATTTTTAATGTAACATAGGCAATGTATTCTTCAAGGGCAGCAGGCACTGAATTTGTTGATGAAATGCTGAAATATAAAGTTGTTTTCTAGCAACAACCTCTTCATTAGTTTCAGATCTCTATAATGTGGAATTATTCAGATGACTTTTACTTCTGCAAAGATTGTGCATACTGACTGACATTGATGGATTGTAATGACAAAAGTTTAAGTGGCCTTTTATGGTTGAAATGTTTTGAATTGGGCAGTTTGTCATTATTGGTTCATATGTTTTGTTTCATTGCTTGCTGGAAAAACATTCAAAACTATTAATTTAAAACACAGTCTAACAAGTGGTGCTGTATTATAGAAGGGATATAATTAAATTATTTTGTATTATAATTAATACAGTCTGTATATATTGTAATTGTGCATAATCATATGTATAAACGTACATTTCTTATGCATGGCTACTCTTGCTTATCACAGTAACAGGAAGGATACTGTAATGGCTGTGTCAAGAAAAAAGGTCTAAAGCTTTTAGTTAAGCATATAATGAAGTTGTTCACATCAGTGATAATGCAGACCCAGTTTCATATAACTAAGGGTCAACCACACAAAATCAAAAAACACCCAGAATTTCCCTTGCACACTCAGTAAAACTAATCTTGAAAAAATAATTAATAATGTGCATATATTAGGGCTACTGGAATTATCTATAAAAAGATGAAGTGATGATTTGCAACTATGTCAATGTTGGGATTATGAAGAAATGCTTGATTAAGCATTAATTAAAAGATATACATAATTTAGTAAATGCACACAGTTTAAGTTAAATACAGCTATAACGTGTCGTGCATTCAGAGCACAGAATGCCAGCTTTTATTTAAACAGCAACTTGTGTTACTGAGAGCTAATCTTGGAAGCCAAAGAACACTAGTGTTATAAACTAATCTGTTTAAATCTGTATAATCTGAACAGGCTCATGGGACTCAGTTTAGTGTCCTACATGAAAAATACTGAGCTAATGAACACTATTCCCCAGTAGTTGTTTCTAAGTCACTTACAAATAAATAACAAGGGTAAGTATTTTGAGGTAAAACAAATATCTTGTCTTTATGGTAGGTAAAAAGTAAAACTCTGTTAGTACCCAAGTAAATAAAATGATTATTAGCAATGAATGAGACATTATTCCAGTATAGAGAACTGAACAGCCAAGCCTTCTTGATCAGAATTCAAAAGGGTTGCCAGCTGAAAGTTCCCTTGAGTTAGTTGCAATGTACAAGGGGTATGTAAAACAACTTATCATGGATTCCTAATTAAATCCAGATATCTGTAATCATTGTAGAAGTAAAGCATAAAACAGTATGCACACTAAGAATTTTGACAGTGTTTATGGCAAATGGGGAGAAATAGCTAAGTAATGGGACCCTGTAATGGCTGCGTGGGGGAGGGGGCTGCATAAAGTGAGGGGGTGGAGCTATGTGGGTGGAGGGGGTGGGGCTTTGTGGGTGGGGCTCTGGGTTTGCACCCTCCTTCAAAAAAATCCTGCGGGCTCCCTTGACTACAACTACAAGAAAGTGGTAAGGGATAAGGGAAGGATAGATCTGTTAACAAACTGCTTTCCTTAGTATTGCAAATGTATTCAAGAAAGTGCAAACATTACTTCAGCGCAACTTTACTTGGATGGACGAGACTCTATATGTGATAAAACTATACAGTGGCTGCCACTTAATTTTTTTTCTGAGGATGCCAGGCATGCTTTCATTGTGCGTTGTTTGACTGATGATTACATCAAAATGTTTTTATGTATGACTGTGGTACATTCTTTATGTGCATTAATGCTGCAAAACAAGGGGTCAAGGCAGAGAAAGGACAACTTCAGTCAGGAGGAAAACCATAACCTTATAGTAGCCCTTAGGACATAAGGCAAAAGGCTGTGTGGTAAGGGGGGGCAAGCTGAGAGGACCAAAACCTAGAATCAAGTTGTAATGGACATCAATGTGGTTGGGGGAAGGAATGTCACATTAATTCAGTGCAACAAGAGGGCAAATGATATGGTCAGATGTGCTAGTGTCAAGTTGAGGTTCCAGCACTTACCCATTTAATATCAGCTTCTCTACATTCTTGGGGAAGACTGTGACACAGAGGATGATGGCACTGGAATAATCAGAGGAGGTATAGACCCTGGCTATTACCAAGGTATTCAGCAGCAACAACCGCTTACTTAGAAAGGTTGGTTTAAAGGCAGTGACTTATATCTACATAGGCAATTGAACGCTGACATGGAATGATTTCATTAAACATATGACAATTACTACTAACAGGTGAACCTTCCACATATGCACACAATAATAATCAACGCAGTGTGCATGATAAGTATTCCCACGCCTTCTTACTCAGCATACAGTAGTGTATATGCCACTTCTTTCTGGCAATGTTTTACAACTTTTTACACGGTCAGTATTGGAATTAAACAGTTCCACAATACCAATAAATTTAGAGGACAGCATCAGCAGAATGGCTGTTGAAGAAGATGATGACAATAACCTATATTTATGAGGATCTACTGTAATCCAGCAAATTTACATTTCATCAAAACGTAAATTCGCGGCCTCATTTACGCGAAAGTGCATTTTTTCAAAAATGCACTTTCGTGTAATAACAAAAATAAAACCTAAGGGAAAAAAAAAAAAAAACTAAACACAACTATGAAGGGGGCAAGCCCCCCTGCACCCCCCCATGTGGGGGACTGTGCCCCCCCCCCACTTTAATAGTCTCACTCCGAGATCGCACTACAGTGGGGAAAAGAGAATATTCCCTTATCCCCACTATACCACTATCTCAGCAATAGTTTGCTTAGTTGTACATCAACACTAAACATTGATGTAGAACTGTTACGTGCAAACTGCATGTTTTTATTTCTTTTCTGGTTTTTTTTTTTGTTACTTTTATTTCTGTTTTTACACAAAAATGTATTTTCAAAAAAATGCACTCTCGCATAAGTCAGGTCACGAATTTACGTTTCAATGAAATGTAAATTCGCTGAATCAAATGGGATCCAATTATGAGACAACATGAGGAAAAATGCACATAACCCCCAAGTTCAATGGCAGGATCTCACTCCCCACAACATGTAAGTAACTCTGCAGGAAGTGACAGTGCATCACAAAATCAAGCATATGCTTACATTACAAACCAGCTTGTACAGGGAGAAAACTCATGCACCTCTACACCAGTATGTCCAAACACAGATGAATACTTTCAGGATGATGGTAGAATATCAGAGATAACAGTGTCCACAGTGACACCTTTACAAAGGGGTGTTACAGCTACCTCAGGAAACATGTAAAGTACTGGCTGCCCAGCAGCAAATGTGCTGTGACATTGTTAGGGCTCAGAGCACCGCCACAGAAAGTCAGCTGAAAATGTTCAGAGTCCTCCAAGACATTTGTGAGGATTTTCAGCACTACATGGAAATGGCACAGAGCAGGGATAATGCCATGATCATACTGATCATGCATGTAGTATGGTGGCACACCAAACATCCATGGCTCCCACATGGAGTCCCAGACTACTGCTACTAGGTTATAGTAGGACTGGTACTAGGAGTTGCAGTGGCAGTGTAGGTCACTTCACCGCCAGACTGGCACATGACCATGTTGTGCAGAATGTAACATGCAGTAAACATCCTGCATGCAGTAGTTGGGACATAATGAAGAGCACGCCAAACTCATCTAGGCACAAAAAAATTACACTTCAAGAGGCCAAAGACCCACCTGACAACAATATGGGTCTGGGACAGTGCTGCTTTGAAATGGTCTTCTGCAGATGCACTTAGATTTCTCACTGGTGTCATGAGCCATGTCTCCAGTGGATATCCAGCATCACCTGAAAGAAAAGAAAGAATGTGGGGAAACAACACAAAGGAAAAGTGTTTTTGCATTTAGCAATCCAGTTTACCATGAATATCTACTTAAGTGAAAAAGAAAAGATTATTATTCCACTTACCAACAAGATGACCACTGGGCATCCTATCGTGCAGAAAGAGGTGGTAGAGTGAGCTATTGTGGCAGATATGGGAATCATGTGCATTGTCAGGATGTGGGGAAAAGACAATGGTGATGCATCCCCATACATCACAAACTATCTGGTAACTGATGAAAGGTACCCCTTCCTATTGCAGTACTGCTCAACCCCCCATGGACCAGATGGGGCTCTAATTGTAACATAGGTGCAGTCTACCACACCGAGTATCTCAGAAAAACGTGTCACCCCATAAACGTCATGCACAGTCTGAGCTCAGTCCTGAGGTGACACTGGGAAATGAACATATTGATCCACATGTGCCAAGAATACATCCAAGAATTGTCAGAGTATCTTTGAGGCAGAAGCCTGTAAGATATCAATATGTCCCACACATGTCTCTGCAAGGTCCCAGTGGCAAGTATAGTAATGTGTATATATATATAAATATATATATATATATATATATATATATATATATATATATATATATATATATATTTATACTTGTGTATCCAGAAAGCTAGAAAGTCCATGTATCCCTTCAGTTCCCCTGTGGAGGCCATACATACTCACTAAGACCCTTACAATATTTCTGTCCACTCTGAAACTATCAAGTGATTCGTAATTGTCAAAATTATACACTCTGCCTATATCTCCACCTTCCTGGCTGACGAGTGCTGCTGGGCACAAACAATTTTGGCTCAGCCAAGTCAAGAAACTCACACTGAGAAATTGTAAGACTAGCAACATGTGTCAGCATTATCATGGATTGCAAAGTAAATGGAAAAGGCCTTTTATAATGAATCTGGGGATGGTGTGGCAAAGTGCAAAAGTCTGACTGTGAATCACAAGTAGGCAGGGAAAGGGTTCATTATCATACACCATTCCATATTACATCATTTTTCATTTGCATTTCAGTATGAATTGATTTGCTTGGGCTCATTCCTGTCCATTATGTGTTCGTGTAAGTGGCCTCCACGAATCACAGGTTTGTTGTGCTCATTCACTGACAGCACAGACAGCCTTAACATGCTTGTGTAATGACTAGGAATATCACCCTTAGGAGTCACTAATCAGACTACTGTATGTCTTTGGGAGATGGAAGGAAACTGGAGTACCAGGAAAAAACACGTGAGCAAATGGAGGACATGTAGAATTTGGAAAGAAGGCATCCCATCTGAGAAGTGAACTGGAGGAACTTGCTCTGGGTTCACTAGTTTTCTCCAAAAGGCATCTGGTAGGCAGATTGGTGACTTTACATTGTGTCCTGGTATGCATGTGTGTAAAAACAAAGACTATCCTAGCTATTTGCTTTCATTCCCTACTCACCTAGTAAACTTTGGGGATGGTGGTGGCTGTTCACAGAGTGGTAACAGAAGTCAGATATGACTTTTAAGCAAGACTGGGTGAAAAGCAATTTTTCTGGAAGTAGTACAAGCCCATTTCAAAATAAAACGTCTAATTTCATGTCTGATACAAAATGAGTACTTTATTTATAGGCTCATAGGTGTTTACAAATCTAATGACCACAAGGGCCTTTTTAAGCTGAGCCATGTATCCCAAATCTCTGACAAATTCTGATCTGTACATTAGTTAACTGGATGATTGCACTGGCCACGTATGCCCGTCTCAATAACAGCAAAATCAAGTGGCAATACAATGCTACATGTACACTCACCAGTTCCACACAGTAAAATAATACTATTACATAGTAAGACAAAAAACTGAGATCTGTGACTTGAGTACATGTGTACTTTTTATAAGAACTTCATTTCATGCTTATTCAATGCATAATATCAGTGACAAACTATACCAGTGGTAAAAATGAAGGCAAAAGCATATATGCTAGTTCACTATTAAGTTCACTGGTTTAGTTGCCTGTAAGGCTATCAAAGACAAAAAATAAATTCAAACTTACAAGAAAACGTATATCAAAAGCAAAGGGTAGCAGATAATACTGACAGGAAGGTATCTCACAGAACAGTTCACATTTAAAAGGTGCACTGTTTATGGGATAGCAGTGGGGCTTCAATAAGGAATATGGACAGTTTGTTCTTGGCTAAAAAGCCTATCATCAAAATAATTTCATAGATTGATTAAAATGCTTCAGAATGGTCTGAAAGTAAATTCTGATGAATTTTGCATCAGGTAAATAATTATCACAACTGTCATGCCTCATGGTGAACTGTCCAAATCTGCCTCTGCTCAGGAAGTATGAAAAAATACAGAATAAGAGGGACAAAGAACTGCATCAGTTAAACTATGGAGAGGTTACAGGCAGAGTGAGATGTTAGCATTGTGGATTAAGGCCATGACCTTCATCCTGTAAAACTGGGTTTACTTCACTCTGTCTCCAAACTTCTGCTGTACGATTCTGAGAAAGTCATTTAACTCAACAGTTCTCTACTGAAAATGGACCTCAGCACAGTTACACACACACACACACACACACACACACACACACACACACACACACACACACACACATATATAAATGGTAAACACATATAAAAATGGAAATATTTGTTTAAATAAAAAACAATTAAGTAAAAAAAAAGCTTGCATATTGGTTAATAAGGGCCACAGCACATTTTTACAAACCAGTGAAAAAAGTATCGAAATTAAGTATAGTGAAGCTAAAAAAATGAGAAATGGTTGCATAGTGAGATGGTAAAGTTGTTTTTTTCAACTTATTTCTAACCTCCTGCTATTAACCCCTCATTTCATTTATTATCATTTGCTTTCTTATTTGTTTTTTCAATCTTAATTTCTTCCTTCACTCTAAATGGTTCCATTGTAAATATGTGCATTCAAGTACCTTACTTTTATCAGTCATCTCTCCCTCTTTGTATTATATGTACATCACAACTTTTACTTCTGACTCATTCTAACTTTATAAACCTTAAGAGACAATTTTTCAGTTGTATTTCTTTTTATTACAATCTCTTTTATTTTATTTTATTTATGCATGTATATATTTGTGAAAGTGTGCTAAACTGATCAGTAGGTTGGTCCTCGGACCCTTTTCAGTCAAGGCCTAAACACGCTGTCATTTGCAAGAAATAAGTGCAACACAGAACGCAAGGTAGAGACTGGTGAGTAGAACATTACAACATAATGAATACAGCATTACTTATATGGCACAAGTAAACAATTAGCATTGCATAAATGTAGTATCATTGCACTTCAAATACTTTTGGTTGTTTCCTTCACATGAACATTTCACTTTTCATCACCCTCTCACGCAATATTTCTTGCAAGCTTTCCATACCTCACCAAGTGTTCTCTTTCTTAAAAAGTACTTGAAACTATTTTGTAAAACTTTCATTAAATCTGTCTACAAATTTACTCACCAGTGCACTATTTCAAATAAACTTCCATATAGTATTCTTGTTCCATAAATCTCATAACATTGTACACTATGCACATTCATTTTTCAGTAAATCTTTATACAACTTTCATACTCTCTCATCTCCTCCCTCCCTCTTGAACAAGTTCCCCAATTAATAACCTATAATCAAACATATTATTAATCAAACAACCAACACCACTTCTACATCAGAATAAAATAGTGATTATATCTTCAACTTCATTCATATTCAGTAGTTTACTGTTTTCAATACTTCTTTAAAAACTTCTAATCAGCCTCTTCTTTTCATTTCTTAAGCTTAACTTTATAGCCCATAAAAGCTTCTAATTACCCTCTTCTATTCATTTCTTAAGCTTAATTTCATAGTCCATGTCTGCAGATATAATCTACCTTTTTCTAATATTCAAAATGTCTTCAACATCAAAAAAGTTTCACTACTTTTCATTTTCATACCAATAATGCACACCTCCTTATTCTGCTTTTATTTCCTATTATCTCCTTTCCCATAGCATCCTTTCACCTATCAATACTGTTTCCTTCCTGTCAACCTAGTAAATATACACAAACCGCACCACAAACTGCAGAAAAGACAAACCAAAGCGGGAGCAAGTAACACCCCAAAGTCTTCAGCTCTTTATTAAAAATAACGAGTAAAAAATTGGTAGCAAATCACAAGTAGAGTTAAGCAGTTTTCTTCTAGTTTAGTAACTAGACTTCTTCAGACAACAAACAGCAACTCAAATTCAGTTAAATACACTTCCCCCTTCTTTCTCCTGTTAACTTAATTACTTAATATATACCAGTTAAACATAATAAATTACCTTAAACTTTGCAGCATAAATTAAGTTAAACAATCAATGCTGCTAGTTGGTGCAGCATATGAACATAGTGCAATAACACAAAATAAAATAGAATGAAATAAAATAAGCTACTGTACTTAAGAAAAATAGACAAAAGAAAATGGGTCTATATTAGATAACCGAAAGAGTAAGTCAGCAAATGCTCACATGAGCGAAAACGCCGGGAATCGAAAGTGTGTTTGTGGGGTTGGGGTACAGTGAGGAGTGGGATATTTGCCCTTTCCTCACTGTAGTGCGACCTTGGAGTTGTAATATATAGTTAGTGGGGGGTGTGGGGGCACAGCCCCCCACAATAAGGAGTTTGATTCCCGGCGTTTTCGCTCATGTGAGCGTTCGCTGACTTGCTCTTTCGGTTATCTAATATAGACCTAAGAAAATCATATTAGCCTTTACATTCCAGTATGTTAGTTAATTGCAAAACTACAATGCAATAATTATTAATTTTAAGGGTTTATAATTAGTCAATTTCTTATGCATATGAGATCTACAAACCCTGGCAACTTGTTTTAAACTTATAATAAGTAAAAAATTAATTAAATAAAAGATATTAAGAAAAAAAGTAAGATAGGCATAAAAGTAAAAATAAAAATGAAAATCAAAATAACCTACCTACATCCTTTCTTAATAATGCTGTTGTATTTTAGATAAAACATTACATTTTTTAAACTACCTGTTCAAGCTCTTAAGTCTCAACAGGCACTGAATGGAACAACAGTCGTTGATGCCTGGATAGTGGCAAGCATCCAACCGGATCTGCCACATTAATTCCTTTTTATCTAAAAGTAGAGATCTTGGTCCGCCTCTCACATCTTTTGGGATATGATCAATAACTTTAAACCTGAAGCTGTGAGTAGAGTTCCCTTTAATATGACTAGCTAGGGCATTTTCGTTTTTCTCCTTTATGATATAATAAAGATGCTTATATACCCCCTCTTGTAATCTATTCGGTTTTCCCGATGTAGAAAGCGAGGCATAGTTGACATTGAGCTAGATATATAACATAGGTAGAATTACATTTAAATCTGCCTGATGTAATGGTGTAACATTGATCCCTAATATAAAATGTGTACCCTATATCTATGAATTTACAATAATTCCAGGATTCACATTTGGTCATACCTGGGTTCCTTACAGTTCTAATGTTACTTGCCTCCAAAAGGTTTTTCAAATTCTTACCCTTCTTAAATGTAAAAGAGGGAAGTGGCCCTAATAGTGGACGCAATTCAGAACTGTTACTCAGCAAATTCCAGTTTTTCTTTATTATTGAAATAATCTGTCCACTTTCTGAGCTAAGTGTTAGTATAAAAGAGAGCGGGGACCTGTTTGTCACCTGGTTGGTAACAATATTAGTCATGTTGTGGGAAAGGGCTTTCCCCTGTAATAGTGGGGTATAGATACCATTAGACCTATTCTGTATAATCCCGGTCATGATTTCCTCAATAAGGTCTCTCGGATACCACCTAAAAAGAAACTTATCAGCTATTGTTTCACATTCCTTCAAAAATTCACTATCAACTGTGACCATCCTTGTGGCCCGAACATACTGGCCTTTGATTACTGATTTTCTATGGTATAAGAGATGTGAACTACTTAAATGTACTGAAATGTAAATATGTACTTGAGAAGGTGTCCTTCCTATGGATTCTGGCAGCCAGTCTTTTATGAGTTCAATCCTTACAGAGTTCAATCAATGTCCAAATAAGTTATTGTCTCTTTGTGGAAGGTATAAGTAAATTTCAAAAGCTCAGTAGTCTGATTTAAATATTCAATAAACTGCACAACTTCCTCCAAGCTGTCTTTGTGGATGACAAATAGTCATCCAAAAAGCACGTATAAAAGAATACCCTATCCATAAGGTGTCTTTGTGTAAAAATGTGCTCATTTTCCCAGTAGGCCATAACTGTGTTAGCAAAGCTGGCCCCGCATGGGGACCCCATAGCCACCCCAATTTTCTCTAAGTAAAACTGGTTATCAAACAGAAAGTAATTATTAGCACAATGTCCAACAAAATGCTGACTAGTTTGGTCTCTTCTAAAGGGGCCCCTTTCTCACTAAGGAACCAAAGTATATATTCCTTCCTCTTGTGGAATGGAAGTTTAAAGATCTCCAACATCGATAGTTAAGAAGTTGAACTCTTCCTGATAAAGAAGTTCATTTAATTTAGATAGAAAGGACCAAGAATCTTTACAAAATTGATCTTCATTCCTAAGATGTTTCTTCAAAATATTATCCACTACCTTGGCTATGGGATAGGTTATACTTTGGCGAGCATCTACTAGTGGCCTCATAGGTGGATCTATTAAACATTTATGTATTTTGGGCACACCAAACAAAATTGGGATTCTAGGAGCTAACATAGTTAAATAGTTCAACAAGGGCATGTCTATTATTTGTTCAATAAATAAATCATTCAGATGTTCCTTGATTTTTCTATAAGCTAAGTTGAATTCATTCAAACTGACTAAGGTATAAGTATCAGTATCCAAAAGCTTGGCCATCTTTTGGATGTAAAAGTCATTCCCCATGATCACCAACCCCCCCCCCCCCTATCAGGTTTTAGGATTCTTATTGGTAGGTGTCAAAAATCATTAAAGGCTGCTCAGTCGTCCCCCCCTACATTCCTGTAAAGTTAAATTTTTCTGTTAATGAATTCCTGAAGTCAATTTTGCATATTTTTTCAAACATTGCTATAAGTGGATAACTTAGTGGGTTAAAAGTACTAGCTATATGGTACTTAGGTGTGGTTTTCTGTTCAGCTTTGAAGAGAACCTGCAAGTTAAGTTTTCTGATGTACTGCTTGAACTCTATAATAATTTGTACCATATTAGCTGGTTTAGTTTGTACAAATGATAAACCCATTGCTAATAATTCCACTACATTAGATCTTTTATACTAACATTTAGCTCAGAAAGTGGACAGATTCTTTCAATGATAAAGAAAAACTGGAATTTGCTGAGTAACAATTCTGAATTGCGTCCACTATTAGGGCCACTTCCCTCTTTTACATTTAAGAAGGGTAAGAATTTGAAAAACCTTTTGGAGGCAAGTAACATTAGAACTGTACGGAACCCAGGTATGACTAAATGTGAATCCTGTAATTGTAAATTCATAGCTATAGGGTGCACATTTTATATTAGGGACCATCGTTACACCATTAGATCAGGCAATTTTAATTGTAATTCTACCTATGTTATATATCCACTCAATGTCAGCTATGCCCCACTTTCTACATCGGGAAAACCGATCGTAGATTACGAGAGCGGGTATATGAGTATTCTTTATTATATCAGAAAGGAGAAAAACGAAAATGCCCTAGCTAGTCATATTAAAGGGAACCTTACTCACAGCTTCAGGTTTAAAGTTATTGATCATATCCCAAAAGATGTAAGAGGCGAACCAAGATCTCTACTTTTAGAGAAAAAGGAATTAATCTGGCAGATCTGGTTGGATGCTTGCCACTATCCAGGCATCAACAACTGTTGTTCCATTCAGTGCCTCTTGACACTTAAGAGCTTGAACAAGTAGTTTAAAATGTAAATGTTTTATCTAAAATACAACAGCATTATTAAGAAAGGATGTAGGTAGGTTATTTTTATTTTCATTTTTATTTTTACTTTTATGCCTATCTTACTTTTTTCTTAATATATTTTATTTAATGATTTTTTTTACTTATTATAAGTTTAAAGCAATTTGCCAGGGTTTGTAGATCTCATAGGCATAGGAAATTGACTAATTATAAACCCTTAAAGCTAACAATTATTGCATTGTAGTTTTGTAGTTAACTAGCATACTGGAATGTAAAGGCTGATATGATTTTCTTTTGTCTATTTTTCTTAAGTACAGTAGCATAGGTTGGTACTAGGCTTTCGGCCCTAGGGCCTATGCAAGCTTAGCCATAACAATTCCCTGGATATTTCTTCCCACAATATTTTATGTATAGGTCAGGGCTAGGCTAACTGCCCTTGCAAGCCATTGTAATCCTAGCCAATTATCCCTTGTGAGACTCAAACTCTGCACCTTGTGTTTGTAAGGCAAACATCTTAACCATTAGGCCACCCTACCAACCTTTTTACTTCATTCTATTTTATTTTCTGTTATTGCACTATGTTTGTATGCTGCACCAACTAGTAGCATTGACTGTTTAACTTAATTTATTTTGCAAAGTTTAAGGTCATTTATGTCTAATTGGTACATATTAAGTAATTAAGTTAGAAGAAAGAAGGGGGAAGTGTATTTAAGTTAATTTGAATTGCTGTTTGTTGTCTGAAGAAGTCTAGTTACTAAACTAGACGAAAAGCGTTTAACTCTACTTGTGATTTGCTACCAATTTTTTACTCGTTATTTTTAATAAAGAGCTGAAGACTTTGGGGTGCTGCTTGTTCCTGCTTTGGTTTGTCTTTTCTGAACCTACTAAATATCCTCATGCCTACCAAACAATACTCTGAGGATGTATCTCCAAACCTACTGCAGCAAGTATTCATCTATTCCCCAATTATACTACACCCAGACATTTTCCACGCCTAATGTCCAGAAGCAAATAATTCAATCTAAAACTCTACTGCTATACACAGGAGATTTCATAATCTTTTGCATGTTTTTGAGTTATTTACAGCTTCACTTCTTTCATATTTTGTTTCTAATTTTCACAACTAACACTTTTAGCACAGTATCTTTATCTCTTTCTCTCATTTCTGTCTTTGTCATTTATATGTATCTCAATGCATGCAGGGGACCGACCAGGAGATGACATCAGAAATGTGCCCCCCCCCAAAGCAAAAGTAAGTCTGCAGTGGTGCTAAAGTCACACTGCAGGTCCCAGTGGGACAACCATGTTAGTCTTTACTATCAAAATATATGGGAGTTAGGGCAACTTAATGAAAAGGAAGAAGGAATCAGGGTGTGCATTACTGGGTGAAAAATAAAAAAAGAAATTATGGCTTACCATAACATTCCATCTGTGTTGTTAATCTTCATTAATCCTTGACTGTGGGCTTGGTTCCAAGTCTTGGAACCAACTCGGCCGTTTACTTTAGCTCTCATCTTCCAAATTCTCGAGCTAGGCTCTACCCATAATACTCCTATCTAAATTACCTCAGATCAAGTTTGCCTAAATTAGTGGCAGACAGACAGTAAACAGCAATAAAGGAAAGAGACCAGATCTGTGTCCTTATTACGAAGCCAGTCTCGGAAAAATACGATCCACTAAGAGTCTCAGGCCAGGGGAAGGAGGGGGGAATGTCAAGGATTAGTGAAGATCGGCAACACAGATAGAACCTTATGGTAAGACATAACTTCTTTATCTGATGTTGTCAATCTTCTCGTAATCCTTGACTGTGGGACACAGTCTGCCTAGCTACCCAAATCTTGGGAGGTCTCACGGAAGAATATTCCTGGGCACCATTGAACCGAATGATACACATCTCCTAGAGACCTGGTCCAATTTGTAATGAGTGATAAAAGTATGAGGATGAGACCACATGGCTGCTGCACAAATGTCATCTAAAGAAGCTCGGGCATGAAAAAAAACAGAAGCTGCTACAGCTCTAGTTGAGTAGGCTTTCACAGACGTGGTGGGTGAAGTCCCTTTGAATGATAGACAAAGGTGATACAATCTCTCACCATTTAGCTAATATAAACTTGAAAACTAGGTTACCTAAGGAAAGTGAGGAAAAGGCAACACAAAGTTGATCAGGTTTTCTGAGGATTTGTTCTGTGAAGATAAAAACGCAACTGCCTATGAAAGTCTAATAAATGTAGACAATACTCTCCCTTATTGGAGAAATTAGGATAAAAGACTGGAAGGTGTAACGTTTGACTGATATTAGATTCCAAAATTACCTTTGGCAAGAAGGAAGGATTAGTCCTGAAGGAAACCATGTCCTTGTGAAATATTATATAGGGGGGTTTGCAAGACAAGGCTTGAATTTCCGATACTCTTCTTGCAGAAGTAATAGCTAATAAAAACAACGTTTTCCAAGTCAAATATTTCAAGTCACAAGTAGCTGATGTTTCAAAAGGGGAAGAAGTTAACAGATTGTAGAACTGAGGGTAAATCCCATGGGGGAGTGGGCTCTTTAAATGGAGGCTTTAACATTAGGATCCCCTTCAAAAAGGCTTTACAAAGTTGATGTGACATAAGTGAAGAACTATCGAAACCAGTATGGAAATTAGATATTGTGGCTAGATGGATCCGAATGTTAGAGGCTGAAGAGCCAGTCTAGTAAAGAACAGCCAAAAAATCCAATACTTTATGCACAGGGACTGTGTAAGAGTCCAGAGCATTGCTAAGAGCCCATCTAGCAAATATTTCCCATTTACTCTGATAAAGTTTTTTAGCAGAAGGTTTGTGATGGGACAAAATGATTTGATAGACCGGTGAGGAAAGGGAAGAATGCCTAGAAATCATGAGAATTGGAGAAGCCACACAGTGAGCTTGAGATGTTAGAGATTCAGATGAATCATTCCTTCTGGATGAGATAATAAATCTGGAGATGGGCCCAGAATGAGAAGTTATGTACTTACCATAACGTTCCATGTTAGTTGTCTTCTTCTCGCCTTCTTTCTTGCTGGATGGGTTCGGAGCCAAACCTCGGCTCCGACTCGGCCTATTGCTAAAGCTCGAGAGCTATTTTTACTGGCTCGAGGCTATCCTATGTCCCATAATGATAGGTGTGATATACCCAGATCTCGTTTGATAGCTAACACTATGGACATACATGTCCCACCATGACTGAGAATATCTATATATATATATATATATATATATATATATATATATATATATATATATATATGTGTATATCTACCTCTATACATCTAGGTATACAAAAAACTCTTATAAGAGCTACCAAGAAAAGAAAGAGGTAGTAATGGAGATAACGCTGATGATAACGCATCTCAGAGGATACTCTCAGTCTTGCCAGGCTAGGGGGGTGGAGGGTGGGACGCAAGAAAGAAGGCGAGAAGAAGACAACTAACATGGAACGTTATGGTAAGTACATAACTTCTCAATGTTAAGTTGTCAGTCTCGCCTTCATTCTTGCTGGATGGGACAGCGTCCCTAGCACCTAAGTCCTGGGTGGATCAATGGAACAAACTCTTGAGTACAGTGGAACCAAAATCAGCCCTTCTTCTAGAGGACATGTCCAGCTTGTAATGAGAAATGAAGGTATGAGGAAAGGCCCATGTGGCCGCTGCACAAATGGAATCCATTGGCAATCTTGCCTGAAAGGCTACTGAAGAGGCTAATGCTCTGGTTGAATGAGCTCTGGGCTTAATAGGGAGCTCCTTATGCCTCAATTAGTAAATCAACATGATAACAGAGGTCAACCACCTGGACAAGGTTACTTTGGAAACTGGCAGGCCTGGTTTCCCTTCCACGTAAGACAGGAAAAGCTGTTCTGACTTCCTCGTCTGCTTGGTTCTGTCCAGGTAGAAGCATAATTGACGGTGAACGTCTAGACAATGTAACTTCCATTCAGAACTATTGGTATAAAGTGGGAAGAAAACAGGAAGATCGATGGTCTGAATGAGATTTTTTTCAGAGAGTACTTTGGGTAAAAAGGACGGATTAGTCCTAAGTGACACTCTATCTTTGTGAAAAACAAGGTAAGGAGGACGAACACAAAGGGCTTGAAGTTCTGATACCCTTCTCGCTGAAGTGATGGCTACTAAAAACAGAGTTTTCCAAGAGAGCAATTTTAATGAACAGGAAGCCACAGGTTCAAAGGGAGGGAGAATTAAAGACAACAGCACCAAATTTAGGTCCCATGGTGGGGGAGGATCTTTTACCGGGGGCCTAAGTAAGAGGGATCCTTTTAGAAAGGCTTTACAAAGTCTGTGTGACATAATGCTGGTCTCTGACAATCCAACGTGAAAATTCACAATGGCTGCCAACTGAACTCTGATGGTGGCTGAAGAAGATCCCATTTGAAAAAGTTCTGCCAAAAAATCTTAGACTGTATGGACAGGGGCTGTAAAAGGGTCAACTTGTTTCTCCCCTGCCCAAAAAGAGAAATGCTTCCATTTGCTAGCATAAGTCTTTCTGGTAGTAGACTTGTGCGAAGCAAGGATGATGTCACAAACTGAATGATAGATTGAGGGAAGCCTGGCTAGGGTTGGAAGTGGAGCAACCAAGCTGTGAGGTTGAGAGATTGGAGAGATTGATGCAGCCTGATGTGTCAGAAGATCTGGCACTGGGTCCAGATGCCAGGGTTGATCTAGTAGATGACGTTGCAGGAACGGGAACCAAATTTGTCGAGGCCAGTAGGGGGTAACGAGGATCATTCTGGATCTCAAAACAGTTGCTTTCTGGATTAGCTGAGTAATTAAGGGAAAGGGGGGAAAAGCATACAGAAGACCCAGAGGCCAATCGTGGACTAGAGCATCTCTGGGGGGAAGACCTGGGAGAGGGAAGAGGGTGAAGAAGTCTGGGCACTTGCTGTTTTGAGGGGTTGCAAAAAGATTGCAGCATGGCTGACCCTACCTCCTGAAGATTTTTTCCGCTACTAGCTGGTTGAGAGACCACTCGTGGGGCATGAGAATGGCTCTGCTCAGCCTGTCCGCTATGACGTTGGTCACCCCGGGGATATGTGTTGCTACCAGAAACCGTTGAAAAGAGATCGCCCACTGACACAGTCTGAGTGCTTCTCGACATAGGGGGTAGGACCTGGTTCTGCCCTGCTTGTTGATGTACCACACTACAGACATATTGTCTGTCTGAATTGCAATAGTCCCGTGGGTAGAGAGTTTTGAAGGGCCTGCAATGCTAAAAGCACCACTCTCATCTCCAAGACATTTATGTGCAGGTGGCTTTCGAAAGGCTGCCATGTGCCCTAGACTGTCCTGCCCTGAAAATGCCTCCCCACCCGATCAGGGAGGCATCCGTTGTCACAGTAACCACAGGAGGAGGAAGGACGAAGGGTCTGCCCTGAAGAACCTGAGGGGAGACCATCCACCACGAAAGGTGTCTTTTGCATGACTGAGTGATTAGAATGCTGTGTGACATTGGAAGCTGTTGAAAGGACCACTGGGAAAACAGCATCCATTGCAGGATCCGCATGTGAAAGCGAGCTAGGAGACGTAATGTGATAGCTGCTGCCATGAGACCTAGGGTTTTTAGTATGAATCTGGCCTGGACTCTGCTCTCTTGTAGTAGGATTTGAATGTGACCTCGAATGTCTGAAATCCTTTGTACAGGCAGTTTTGCTGACAGTCTACAGTATTTAAAATGGTGCCTATGAAGGTAACAGACTGACAAGGCGACAAGGCAGACTTTTCAGAGTTTATAGAGATACCTAGCTCGTTGCAAATTTGGAGGGTATAATCTCTGGAATGAAGTAGCTGATGCTTGGTGGTGGCAGTAAGGAGCCAGTCGTCTAAGTATGGAAACACCTGGAATCCTTTTTGTCTCAGGTGAGCCGCAACCACTGCCATGCATTTGGTGAACACCCTGTGGGCTGTGGTGAGGCCAAAGGGCAGGGCTCTGAACTGGTAGTGATTGGCTCCCAGCCGGAAGTGGAGAAACCTCCTGGAGTGCCTGTTCATTTTGATATGATAGTACGCATCCTGAAGGTCTATAGAGCACATCCAATTGTCCTGACCCAGGAAGGGTAGAATGGGCTGAAGCGTGACTATTCGTTCTATGAACAGACTTGTTCAGCCTGCTGAGATCCAAAATAGGTCAACAGTCCCCTGTCTTTTTTGTACCAAAAAGAACTTGGAGTAGACTCCTGATCCTTGCTGGTCTGCTGGGACTGGCTGGATGGCTCTTTTTTCTATCAGCTTTCAAATTGCTAGTGCTGCTTGATCCCTCAGACCGGGTGGATCGTCTGGAAGGAGCCCTTTTGGCAGTTGTGGGGTATGAATAAAGGGAATTTTGTAACCCTCGGATATGATCGGCTGTACCCAACTGTCTTGCGTGAGGGAATGCCAGGCTTCTGGGTACAGTGATAGTCTTCCCCCAACTGCCTCCAAAGGTGGACAGTCGGGCAGCTCCTCAGGGGTGCTGGAAGGGTTTGTCAGAGAAAGATTTTCTGCTCCCCTGATTCTGAAGACCTCCCCTGCCCCTCTGGCGGCATCTATTATTGTTTCCTCCTCTGCCTCTGGAGGGAAGCTCAACACGTGCATCAGGCAGTACTCCCTGAGGTTTGTGGAACCACATTTTCCCACCTTTCTGACCCTTACGGTATGGTCTAGAATGGGTATAAAAATGGACTCCTACGGCAGAGAGAGTCTTGCCTTCCTGCTCGCACCTGGTCAATTTATCCTTCACTTGAGGTCCAAACAAGGCAGAACCATCAAAGGGGGTGTTAGTGAAGGACGCCTTGAAGGGGTCAGCAAAATTGGAAAGCCACATCTAGGCATGTCTCCTTAGAGCGACGCCCATGCCTGCAGCCCTGCTCACTCCATCGGCTGCATAGGAAATGAGCCGCATGGAGGAGTTGACAATAGAGTTTAGGGTCCCCAGCTGGGAGTTGATCTTTTCCTGAGACCCCGCAGCTGATGGGTCCTGTAAGGTATCACCCAGTTCCTAGAGAAGGTCTCTCTGGAGACGGGTGAAATGGCACAAATAATTCAGCGACCGCATAGCAAAGGTCGCTGAGGAAAACATCCACTTGCCATACCTGTCCATAGTCCTAGATTCCTTATTAGGAGGATGGACAGGTACTGAAGGGTCAGCCAACTCCTTTTTAGTGGCCGCCGCCACCACCATGGCATCAACAGGGACACCCTTAGTTAGAAACTGCTTGTCAGAAGGGGCTGTAATAAATTTTGTAGGCGTCCGGGGAGTTGGTTCCATAGTATCCGGAGCCGTCCACGCCTTTCGAGCAACCACATCCATGAGCTGGTCGAAAGGCGGAGACACCCAGGAGGTGGAAGGGCAAGAACCAAACGCATCCAGGTACACCGACTCATCCTCAGAAGGGTTAAGGGCAGACCAGTTTCCCCTCTGCTTAAGAATCTCCAGGATGTCAGAAAATGAGACATCCTCAGAGGGGGACCTTGGGGACCCTTCTGAGTCATCCAAGTCAGTGTCCGAAGTGACTGACTCAGGGGAGTCTACATGCTTCCTCTTGCATTTTCTCTTTCAAGGGGGCTCACCTGAAGGATCAGGGGAGGCCTCGGAAGAGGAGGATATGCCCAATGGGGCTACCTGTAGCGTCGGTTCTCCACGCTCGGGATCAAGAGAGCAGGTAGAGACTGAAGCAGGCACCATAGAGGGAGGAGCCGAAGGAGCCAACCGTGGAGCAGGCACATGGGCCAGCACACTCCTCCTGACCTCAAAGGCGCCCCAATCAGGCAGGGAAGGGGGTCCCCGCTCCGAAGAGACAAGGACTATTCCCGGCACCGAGAGGGATGGCTCTGAGGCCGATGTCGGGGCCAAACTCACCTGCTCCAAATCTCCGAGAGGGAGAACAGGGTCGGACAAGGGTCCAATGCCACTCACCCCATCGGAGCCAATGGGACAGTCACGGCACCCGGATCCCTCCAAGGATGGAACCAAGGAAGAGATCGGAGCTGACGAGGGAGCCGAAAGGGGTGGTATCTGCTCCGACGTTCCGACAGGCCCGACCCCTACGATCTACGGCTCCGAACTCACAGGAAGAGTCGGAGGAGGAATCGAAGAGGGAGTAGTGAAAGCCACTGCCTGATGAGGAGGGCAATGCAACATTTGGGCCAGCGCCTACAACTTAAGTAGTCTGCTATCCACCCTCTCGAGGTCATGGTCAGACAGCCTGGAAGACCTAGAGGAATGAGACCTATGACTCTGCTCCGATAACAAGGGAGACTTCGGAGCCAAATGGACCGATTCCATGGAAGGAGACCTGGAACGCTTCTTGCTCGAAGACGGCTCCGACAGCAGGGTCAGAGCCGACTGAGGCCTCGAATCATCTGTTCCGGCTGGAACCAATGTAGTGGTAGTAGTAGCGCCGCTTGGCGATGGCTCCGAACATGGAGCCGACGGTTTGGCAGGCTTAGAAGGTTTACCTGATGAAGGCTTAGCCAGGGAACCTTCAGGCTTTAAGAAGCCTCTCAAAATAAGCTTGTTTCTGTGTTCCTGCAAGACTCTTGGGCTGAATGCATGGCATACAGAACAAGAGTCCTGCAGGTGCAGAGGGCCCAAGCAATATACACAAGAAGTATGACCGTCTGTCAGAGACATCTTCTGACAGCACGAGTCACACTTCTTGAAGCCCGAGACCTTAGTGTCTTTAGACATCCCTGGCAGACAAGGATAACTAAGTGAGGTCTAGTCACACACACACAAAAAGTTGTAACAGACCAGTAATACAACAAAAACCCCACACTTATTAATACAATCTAACTAGGCACAACAACTGCAGACAGAAAGTATGAAAGGGGATTGGCCAAGGGCCTAACTATAGGTGAGGGGAAAAAACTGTATAAAAACTACCTAAGAGAGAATCCTAAACAGAGATCTAAAGGGTAGAAACTATACAACACTATCGCTAATATTTTAACCCAAAAAGCTGACTAAAACCAAGAAAAAGTTTTAATACAACCTGAGCCAGCAAAAAGACACAACCTCGTAGCTGAAGTGGCAAACGAGATCTGGGTATATCACGCCTAGCATTATGGGACATAGGATAGCCTCGAGCCGGTAAAAATAGCTCTCGAGCTTTAGTAATAGGCTGAGTCAGAGCCGAGGTTCGGCTCCGAACCCATCCAGCAAGAATGAAGGCGAGATTGACAACTTAACATTCCAAGGTTTCTGAAGTAGATGAGGGAGATTCAAATGAATCACTCCTTCTGGATGAGATAATAGATCTGGAGCTGGGTCCAGAATCCAAGGTTTCCAAAGTAGATGAGGACATATGAAGGGAAACCAAACCCGCCGAGGCCAGAACGAAGCAATTAGGATTATTGTGTTCTCTAACTTCTTGGCTTTCTTTAGAAACTGGGATATCAGGGGAACTGGGGAATAGGCATACAGGAGACCAGGGGGCCAAACATGGAGAGGAGCGTCTCTGGGTGACTCCCCTGGGGGAGTGATTAGGGCAAAGTAAGTACTGCAATTGTTCAGGGGGAGGTGAACAGATCACAGCAAGGTCGACCCCATTGTTGGAATATGTTCTCCGTCGCCACAGGATTGAGAGACCACTAGTGAGGCATTAGAATAGTTCTGCTCAGTTTGTCTGCTATCATGTTGGAACATCCCAGAATGTGCATTGCCATGAGAAAGTGGTTGGAAGAAATCACCCATTGCCAGTCTCTGCCCACCCCACCCTATCTGGGAAGCATCTGTGGTCACTATGGCTTGGGGCTGTAGAAAGATGAAAGGACAGCCCGAAAGAATTTCGCTGGAATGGAGCCACCAAGATAGGTCTTGCTTGCAGCGATTGGTGATCAAGATGTGGTATGACACTGGTTGATTCATTAACGGCCATTGGGAGGCTAGAAGCCACTACAGAATTTGCATGTGATATCTGGCCAATGGAACTAGAGTTATAGAGGCTGTCATCAAGCCCAGGGCCTGAGAAATGAGACTGGCTAGAATACTTTTGATTCGAACTATGTGGTTTACTTGTGATCTGATCTTCTGAAGCCTGTTTACTGGAAGTGAAGCAATTCCTGAAACAGTGCTTATTAAGGCTCTGATAAATTCCAATTGTTGAGTAGGTTGTAGAGTTGACTTTTTGTAATTTACTGAAATGCCCAATGAAATGCAAAGATACAGGGTGTAATCTCTTGCCCGTTCTAGTTGACACCTGGTGGTAGTGGTAAGGAGCCAGTTGTCAAGATAAGGAAAAACTCTAAATCCCTTCAGTCTGAGATGAGCTGCTACCACTGCCATACATTTGGTAAACACACTGGGGGCTGTGGTGAGACCATAGCGTAGTGCTTTGAACTAGAAGTGAAGTGCAGGAATCTCCTGGAGCATTTGTCCATTTCTATATGGTAATAAGCATCCTGAAGCTCTATAGAGCACATCCAATCATTTTTTTTCTAACAAAGGAAGCACTGATTGTACAGAGACCGTCTGGAATTTGGTTTGCTGAACTGCGTTATTGACCTGGCTGAGATACAAAATGGGTCTTCAGTCCCCTGTCTTTTTTGGTACTAAAAAGAATCTTGAGTAAAACCCGGGTCCACTTTCGGCTGGTGGGACTTTTTGGATGATTCTTTTTTCGAGCAGTACTGAGATACAAAATGGGTATCCAGTTCCCTGTCTTTTTGGGCACTAAAAAGAATCTTGAGTAAAACCTGGATCCACTTTGGTCTAGTGGGACTTTTTGGATGACTCTTTTTTTCAAGCAGTATTTGAATTTCTACAACTGCTGCTTCCCTGTGACCGGGTGGAATGTCCAGGAGTCTTTTTTGTGTTTTTGGATTTGAGGAAAGGGGAATAATGTAACCTCTGGAAATGATTCCCTGCACCCATTTGTCCGATTTTATCTGTAGCCAGGCAGATTGGTGCAGGGATAATTGTACCCTGACTGCCTCCAGAGGAAGGCAATTGGGCCTCCATTCAGTTGTGCTGGTAGGAGTTACCAGAGAAAGTATCTCTGGACCCCTGGTTCTGTGGGCCACCTCTGAGTCTAGGATGGCGTCTTCCATTGTTAGTTCCCCCTCTGCCTCAGGGAAAGTCCTTGACACTTGAGTCCTGGAAAGGCCCTTGGGACTTTTTGAACCATAGACTCCCACTTCTCTGGTTCCTCAAGAAAGGCCGTTGACGAGTGGAGAAGCATACACCCATGGCAGAATAAGTCTTCCCATCTTTCTCACATCTAGCCAGTGTGTCTTTTATGTTGGGTCCAAAAAGGGATGTTCCATCAAACATAGGGGTGATGAACGAAGATTTAAGGCTCTGCAAAGTCACACAGGCGCATCCAGACATGTCTCCTAAAGGCTACACCTGAACCCACTGCTCCTGTCATCCCTTCGGCTGCATGGGCAATTAGCCTCATGGACGAGTTAGAAATTGCTTTGAGGATGGCAAGCTGAGAGGAAACTTTGCCTCCTACCTCTTCAGCTGCTGCTCCTGTGAGAGCATCTAACAGCTCTTTGATCAGATCTCTCTGTAGCCTGGTAAAGTGCACCATATAACTATAAGTGGTTGGAAGAAATCACCCATTGCCAGTCTCTGAGGGCTTATCGACAAAGTGGGTAAGATTTGGTCCAGAGGAATTCAATCAGACCACCACTCAGTTGTTCTTGTAGGAGTTACCAGAGAAAGTATCTCTGGACCCCTGGTTCTGTGGGCCACCTCTGAGACCTGAGCGAAGGCCGATAAAGTGTAAACGAGCTTTCTGAGCCTATCCGACTCCTTGTTAGGAGGATGGGTAGTAGGACTTTCCTCTGCAAGTTCCTTCTCTGTGGCTGCCACTATCACCATGGTGGCTACAGGGATACCCTTAGCCCAGTGCTGTTCTTCCTTAGGGGCAGAAAGGATCCAGTCAGGCCGCTTGGGGATCGCTTGATGGAGTCAGGAATCTTGCAGACCCACTGCATAATCAATTTGATGAGCTCGTCAGCGGGAGAAGAGATCCAAGTGGTAGTGGGTTGGGCACAAAAAGCCTCCAGATATACCAACTCCTCCAAGGAAGGCTGGAGAGAAGACCAGCCACCCCTCTGTTTCAGAATATCCAGGATGTCCCCAAAGGAAACATCATCAGGGGCTGACCTGGGGGAACCTTCCCCCTCATCAAAATCAGTATCCTCAGTGAAGGACTCCTCTGGGGAGTCTAAGTGTTTCCTCTTGCACTTTTTCTTTACAGGTACTTCCTCGGGGGGATGTTCCAGGGAAGTATCCGAACAACAACCAAGGTAGGTCTTTCCTGAGGCTTTTGTGCCCTCTGTCTCACGGACGAGGCTGACATTAGCGCTGGTCGAAGGGATGCAGAAGTTTGGCCCGACAGGGATGGCAAGGACTGGGAGTCCACAATGGACAAGCCCTTCTCCATGACCCAGAGGGATGGGAGCCCAGAACCTAAATAGACACCTTCAGAACTGTGGTCCCACCCCACACTGAGGAGGCAACCTCAGAAGCAGAAGCCTGTGTTGAGCCAACGAAGGCCAAAGCACCGAGGGGCATGGAAGGTTCCAAAAAAAAAAGGATGTTGAACCCTGTCCCTCGGAACCAGAGATGATGTCTTGACCCCAGGAGACCTCTAGTTTCAAAACACTGGAGGAGCTCAAGGCAATTCTCGGTTCCAGAGAAGAGGCTCTTACTGGAACCAAGATAGTTGGAGGTGGGTAAGTCGGTGCCAGGGGCTCCAAAGACTCAGCCGGAGTTGAAAGAGGAAGATGAGATGGTGTCAAGGAAGGACAAGTCCCAGTACCGAGTTGGCTGGGAGCAAAAGAAGGAGGTAATCTCTTGCTGTCACGAGTTGGTCCACCAGCCTTAAGATATCTGATTCCGAGAGGCCCTTAGTGGATTGAATGGATGATGCCGAAGGAGACTTAGGCAGTCTCGGTTCCACAAAAGGGCTAGGTGGTCAGTCCACAAATGGATCAATCGAAGGAGAATATCTTGTCCTTGGTATTGATGTCAATGTAGTCTGCTATGATACCGACAAATCTTCTGGTACCGAATCTGTAGTTGTCTTATCTAGAGCAGTGGTAGATGTCGAGTCAGTCTTGTCTATCTGTGCTGAAGAAACTGTTGACATTGTAAGCTGTTTTGTTAACTTTTCAAGCAGTTCTGAGGAATTGCTCAGTGTAGAATGGGAGCGTTTCTTTGGTTTAGAAAAAGAGGAAGATGATGAGCTGGTTTTGGCCTGTGGACCAGATATTGCCTCTTCAAAGTTACCCTTCAACAAACCTTTTAAAATCAACTTGTTTCTCTGTTCAGTTAAAGTCCTGGTGGAGAAACCATGACAGATGGCGCAATCCTCCTGCAGGTGGACAGCACCTAGACAATATACACACCAGACATGCCCATCTGAATTGGGCAACTTCCTGTTACACTTTTGGCACCTCTTAAAGCCAGAGGTGCACTCAGAAGACTTCTCAGTCACTCTAGGTTTATCAGCCATGCCAGAAAAAGAAGGCTTAGAGCTAATAAAAGACACACACACACACACACACACACACACACACACACACACACACACACACACACACACACACACATGCACACGCAAGAGGGAACAGGAAACATTTTTTTTTTGAAAGAAAAAAGAGAAATGGTACCAACTATGGTAGCCAGAAAATACCTAAATAGGTAAAGATAGTACCAGCGATGGTACGTAAGAGAGGTCTACCCAAAGGTAGAGGAAAAGAGAAAAAGATCACTCATGTGCACAGAAAAAATGAGAGCAGCAGGTAGAAAGATTAAAAGTATTAAGGAAAAGAAATATAGATATGTAAGCAAGGAAATTAGAAAATTCAAAGCAAAGACTTACTATAAATAACTGCTAAAGTTCAAGAGAGGTTGGATGCATTTGACACACAAAGCATCAAATGAGGTCTGAGGTAATTTAGAGAGGAGCATTATGAGTGGAGCCTAGCTCGAGAGTTTGGAAGGTACGAGCTGAAGTAAACAGCAGAGTCGGTTCTGAGGCTCGGAACTAAGCCCACAGTCAAGGATTACGTGAAGACTGACAACATCAGATCTGATGTTTGAAAAATATAAAACTTCAAAATTATTTCTATATTATTATTTTTTTTTTGGAAACTACAGCTTCTAACTGGATTGTGTTGAGGTCATGATTTCTAGCCATTTCTTCTAGTTTTATATTTTTATTCTCGTCTCAACAAAATAAATGATGTAAAAAGTCACAACATGCACAAAAAAAAAAATCCAACTTCACAGAAAAAAAAGTATAACTCACCATTGGTCTTCATTAGACTGCAAACTCATCATTAGTCTCACATTCTTCAAAAATATATAATAATCAAGTGATTCATCATGTGATGGTTTGCTTCAATGCTGCAGGCCTCCCTATTTCAAAACACTTTAAAATTCTTAATACCATTCATCCCTGGTCAATAACAAGTATTAACTCTAACATGCCATACTTATTCTTTCCAATCTAAAAGCTTCTCCAGTGCTTCTTTACCCTATGGAGAGGCAGTTTCCTCAAGTACTGAAAAATCTAAAAGCACTAGTTTTACACTTCAGAGTATGTTTATATATAAATTAGCTTCCCAGGTGAAACATTTACACATGCAGCAACTGGAATGTCCACAAACATTCCTTACAAATAGAATACAGGGAGTAAACACAATGTCCTACACTGATCACCTAAAACCACTGTCTCTTTACTCTGTATCATACAGACTTCTGAGAGGTGATTTTTGCCTGGCATACAAGGCATCCCTAGACCCTGTTTTGCTGAACCTTTTGCACATCAGCAAAACAATCAGCATCAGAGCTACTAGATTAAAATACTTACATTTTGTGACATAAAAAGGACATGCTAGAGAGACAGATATAGTTATCCAAGATTCCCATTCTCTGGAACTGGCTCCTCACCCATTTGAAGCAGAGTTTCTCCCTATCCCTGTTTAAGTGTAACTTGGACCAATGGATGGGTGAATATGCCTATGTCTCTGATGGACAGAGGCAGTCAGTAAAACATCCCCTACATAAATCAAATTTATGGGTCAGGTTTTGTTTGCATGGCGAGGCTTATAAGTGGTTGTTAGCCTAGTACACACCTATGAACCTATATTGCACTAGTTTCATTCTTTGCCCTAAGGGCATATAACTGTTCATGTATTCTTTTGGAAAACTTCCTAGAAGGTCTGCCTATATAAAAAGCTGCACATTCTATGCAGCATGCCACATATATCTCATTTTATGCTGCACAGGTAAATTTCTCAGTTATGCAAAACTGCACATCTCTGATCCTAACACTTGCTGGACCTACTGAAAGATAATTATATTGGTTGCAATTCGTGCACATTATCATATCCCCATTCATAATGAATGTCTTTTTCTTTCATACTATTAAGACTTCTTTTTACTTGCGGTGGTGGTGCTGCGGTAGCATTGTCGCCTCACAGTAAGACGCTGTCCAGTTCTATTCTCAGCTAGAACGTCTTCTGCGTGGAGACATGCATGAATGGGCCTACCTTCGTTGAAGGTTGTGCGTCAGGCCTGGCAAGCCGGTACGTAAAAATCAACTGCCAATCATTAGCAGACCGGAGTTCCGCTGTGGCGACCCCTAACCGGGAAAAGCCGAAAGACACAAACAAACTATTAAGACTTCTTTTTAAACAAAATTAGAGCTCATACCAACAACTTTGACTGAAGCTATTAATCCTTCTAAAATCTTCAAATTATCTACTATAATGTTTTTTATGCTGACTGCATCCATTGAATTTGTCAGTTTCATAGCCATTACCCTACCAGTTGTTAAATTCATTTTTGCAGAAATATGATATAGCTCAAAATGCTTGCAAAGAGGCAAAGGAATATGCTTCGGATACTAAAAGGGATCAAAATTCTAAAGCAGGATATCCACAAAATTGTTACAGCTCAGCCTGTGAACAACCAGTGACCTTTCTTGGAAGTTCTTCCAATCTCCCCATAGTTAGCTCAAAGGTGCAAAGGGAAACAGATGGCTATTTGAATACAACAGAGGGTTTGGGGCATATACAGAGAAATGCCAGTATCACCAATCAGATTAACTGAGGTGATGGGAGGAACAGGCAGGTTATTCATGTATTTCAGGAGGAAGCAGAAGAGTGAGGACTTGGGAAGAAGTGGCAGCACTTCAACAGTGACCACAGAGGCAAAGAAATTGAGGGAGAAATCTGTGGAGTCACGGGGAGAGCAACAAAAGCTAAGGCCTGTTGAAGGAAGCTGTTTCCATCAGCAATACTGTGACAATACCATGTTCAAAATTTTGAACCTTTCCAGTTCTAAGTTGTCAAAGATAGAGATTGATATATTAAGTTAAGGTATGCAAACTAAATCTTGGTATCCGAAGGGATTTACAAGGTAAGCACAATTTAGACATGAATGGATAGACTTTTAAGAAACCAATTTTAATCCCCCTTCTTATCTGAATTTGCAGCATTGTTGTGGGCATGCACAAGACAGATTAAAGAAACTCTGATGAATCAGAGAGCAAAGAATAGTTATTTTAATGTATCAAAAGTAGAAAGAAGTGCATTAGAACTTCTTAGGAATGGACATGACTTAATAATTGCTAACGCAGACAAAGGAAGTAATTTGGTGCTGTTAAGCACAAATATAATGTTAAATGCTTTTTATTTGAAAGTATGTCAACAACTATGATTTGATTTCTATGTAAGAGGTGAAAAATGCACTTAGGAGTAAAGACAGTTTCATTACTGAGTGGTTAATGGAAGGTTTGATTGTGGTACTAATGATTATCTGATTATGAATAATGTTCAAGTTTCAAATAATTTTCGTTTGCCCAAATTTCACAAGAATTTAATGAACTCATCTCTTAGGCCAATTCTGGCCAGTAGAGGTTCGAAAACATATACCAAGGTGATTTTTGTTGAAAAACATATAAAACATATAGTTACACAGAGTGACTTTCATGTATTAAACCCCATGGATTTTACACAAAAGATAAGACATAGATTTGGCTAGTGCTGGTATTTTAGTGAGACTTGATGTAAAATCTTTGTATTCATTTACTCTGATGGACACATGTCTGAATATAGTATCCAATTACCTCCACACAAAAACTAATGTGCAGGTTTCTATTGCGAGATTATTCACCGAGATGTTACATTTTATTTTGAATTATAACGTTATGCCATTTGGGAACAAAATTTACAAGCAGTAAATTGAACATTGACTACGTGGCAAAAGGAGAATATTTATAATTACAGGTTTTCATATCAGATACTTTTTTAAATGTTTTATTAATGACATTTTCCTTATTTTTAAGGGACAGCTGAAGAGGTGTTCAAATTTTTAATTATGGAAATCAAGTTGATGGTATTTTACAGTTCATCATAAGTTCTGATTTAATTAAGATTGTTTAATGGATATTAAATGAAAGAAAAATGGTGATGGTGACAAGTGAAGCACTAGAACTGCCAGAGAGTTGTGGAGAGCAATAAAGTTATAGGGGCATGCATCCCCATGTGTCAAGAAGAATAATATTAAAGGGCAGACTGTTAGGTCTAGTAAGTTAATTCAGGATGAGATGGGATTAATTCAGGAATGTCATCTACTGAAAATAAAACTAGTTAAAAGGGGCCATTATACATTACAAACCATGCCAACATAACTGTAGCTGCAAACATTATACATCACTTGTAATATATCCAGTTATTGTCAAACATTACATAGCTCTTTCAAATCCTGCCTTCTTTTAAACCTCGTACCTCCTCTGCATGTATTGATCCCACAATTTCCATTTTTCCTATGCAATTTGCTCCTATCCTTTTCTAAAGATCCAAATTCTAGTTGTTTTATCTCTGTTACTATCTTCATTACTTCTAGGAAAGTTGGTTTAGATTTTGATTTCCATTTTCTAGTAATTGCTTTTTTGGCAGCCATCATAATTAGACTCAGCAAGGCCTGGCTATGTCTAGGCAATTCCAATTCTGTATCAAAGCTCAAAAAACAATTTGCTCAGTTACACCAAATTGCTCACCCAGTAGCTCTGACAGAGCAGTCTGCAGGGAATTTGCAAAGTTTGCCAATTCATTATACTCCCAGAAAATATGTTCCCATTTACCTCTTTCTCCCCCATTACACCTCCAACATTTGCTGTCTCCCTGAGGAAAAATTATTTGGAGTCTACATGGGGTATAAAAATATACATAAACACTTCCAGGCAAAGATCTCTAAATCTTACAGACCTTGTTGCATATTTGGGAGACATACAAACATATGTATACATATATATATATATATATATATATCTATATATATATATGGGTCTATTGCTTTTCATCGAATACCACATATTCGAAAAAGAGCACTAGACCGCTCAGTTATGCGAAAGTGCACTTACTCGAAAGCTCCCTTTCACAAACTCAGCTTCTACGAACGGATCGCATCACAGTAGAGGACAGCAGGAAAACATGGTATGTCCTCCACTGTGGTGTGGTAGTTACACCTCCACTGTGGTGCTGTAGTCATGGACCTTAGGGTTAGGGCATGGGTCATGGTAAGGGGATAGCCCTACTAGCTATCCCCTTACCATGACCCGTGCCCTAACTCTAAGGTCTGTAACTCCTGCACTAAAATCAGTAGTAGCCCGTTTGCTGAAGCGGGTTTCGCGAAAGTGCACTTTCGCGTTACCCAGGGTCTACTGTGTGAGTTCGAAGAAGTGTATTTTCGAACTTATACAGTAGACCCATATATATATATATATATATATATATATATATATATATATATATATATATCTCCTCCCATTGTTTATTTGTGAATTGCTTATCCAGTCTCTCTTCCCAATCCTTTCTAACCTCTTATGATTGATTCTTATAGTTATCATGCAATATTTTATATGCTCTACTAATTATTCCTTTATTAACTGCAACTTATAATCTAGATTCTAATAAAAACTCTACCAGTGCTGGTTCCCCCCCCTATTTCTTTCTCTTTGCTTATACACTGATATCAATCCTTGATAGGGAAGGCAACCTCTAACCTCTAGTGCAAATGAGTACTTGGCGCCTTCCCATTCTATTACCTTTCCCTCTCTAGTTATTTGCTCCCAAAACCTTGGTTCCTTTAGCAGTTTTCTCCAATAAATTCTAGTCCCCTCTTGCCTATTGTCTGTATCCCTAATTGCAGTCATTCTTGTTGGCAGATTCTCCCTTCTGCATTCCCATGTTGGCTTAGTTTTTAGAATACTTTCTGTTACTTTATGAATATAAATATTCTGTATGACTAATATTATTCTCCTTAAAGGTCTGCATCCAAAATCCCAGTCTCTCCTTGTTTCTTGAGCTTCCTCACTGTTTCATCATCTCTTTCTACTTTCAATTACAGTTTTTTGCTTGTGCTACGTATAGGAGCTTTAAATGTGTTGCCCTTAAATACCCCCATTCAAATCAGGTAATCTCAATCTGCCTTGATCTATTGGAAGAATAAACTATACCAACTTGACTCTTGCCATCTTCCCCTCTCACATAAAATACTTCATCTCTTTATTAATTGTTATACACAACTTCTCTGGTTTATAAAAATATGCCTGACCTGTGTATAAGACTAAAGGGACTAAAAACTTTTTAACTGCTCATATCTTACTATCAATATCCAGATAACAGAGCTTCCATTTTATCAGTTTTTGTATTATCCTTTGTTTAGTCTCTTCCCATTAGCTGCTACACCAGAATCATTTTTAATCCATTCTCCTAAATACTTTATTTTATATTGTCCCCACAAATATGGATATTGCTGAACCAATTCATGTGTGGTACATAATTTACCACTATTGCCTTTGTTTTAGCTTCACTAATTTTGTATCCCGAAAAGATATGAAACTGTCTCAATATGTCCAATAACAATGTAATGTCCCTTTCTGGTTTTGTCAGGTATAAAATAATATCATCTGCAAAAAGAGCTAGCTTTTCTTGACTACTATACCAGTTATATCCGTGAATTTCTGACCCCTTGTTTTCTTTGCCAATAGTTCTAAATATAATGCAAATACAAATGGGAGAGAAGACAACCCTGCCTGGTTCCTCTGCTCAAACAGAAATTAACAGAGAGGACCACGTCCACTTTAATTTTCGTCTCTGATCCCTCATATAGCCTCCTAATCACCCTTATAATTTTAATAGGGAATGCAAATGCTACCATTGCTCTACTCATAAAGTTCCAGTTAATCTGTCAAATGCTTTCTCTGCATAAAGCCCATAAACAACTGTGGTATTTTCTTACATTCTGCTTCCCTCTTGGTCATCAGTTTTCTGTTAATGTTGTCAAATGTTTGCCTCCCCTTCACAAAACTACACTGATCCATATCTACCAATTCTGGCAAAACTTTTGCCATTCTTTTAGCCATTACAGACATAAACATTTTATAATCATGGTTTAGTATTGCAATGGACCTGTATGAAGCTGGATCTGATGGATCTTTACCCTCTTTAGGTATTACAGCTGCTACCACTTTCCTCCAGGATGTTGGTACTTCTCTTCCTTTAAAATACTGTTAAAACCTTCTCGATCTTTATCATTTTTCCCCTTATAGCTCCTAAGCTTCTGCAGGAATACCAGCTATTCATGCGGACTTCCTTGTAGATTGGTTATACATCACCATTTCACCATTTTTACCTCATCTCCTCCTATCCTAACTGTTAGTAATTGAGCCTTCTCTACCTCTAACTTTGGTATATTTAATTCTTCCATAAACATTCCCATTTGTATCCTTTCTTGATTTCCATATTTCTCTGCTTTATATAGACTTTCAGAGAATTTCCAAAATATTTCTAATACTTCTACAGGATACGTTATTATCTTCCTTGTTATTGGCTCTCTAAGCTTGGTGACAGCCCCTTTCTACTTTCTGTTGCCTAAGTAGTTGTGCTAGACGTTTTTGTGCTCTACAGCTATATTATTGAGCTATTTAGAGGGACTCGCAAATGTTAAAGTATTGCAAACTGGGGGAATCTTCTATTTTCTATCATTCTGCAGTTGTTCCTCTTCTTGTTCTGTGAGATTTTCCCCATTTTGTAATACTTTTAACATTTGTCGGTCCCTCTAAATAATTCTTGTTACTTTTTAACCTTATCTCCCTTTCTTTTATTTCCACCCTATTTTTACACTCCACATTAATTTTATCCCACTCCCTAGTTATATATTCAGAAGAAATTGCTATTTTCTCTAATAGCTCCTGAATAATTTCCACAACCCATTCTTTAAAATTTTCTCTTTTCAACAGATAGGTGGGAAAGTGCCAGTGTAGTATCACTTCATTTAAAAAAGGTTAGCCTTTACAACAGCAACTGCAAAATATTTTATATATATATATATATATATATATATGTAGTGGATATAAAAAGTGTACACACCCCTGTTAAAATTCCAGGTTTTTGTGACATAAAAAAATGAGCCCACAATAAATCATTTCAAAACTTTTCCCACCTTTAATGTGACCTTTAACCTGTACAATTCAATTGAAAAACAAACAAATCTGTTAGGGGAAAAAATATAAAAAATAAAAAACTTTCAATAAGCTGGTTGCATAAGTGTGCACACCCTTAAACTAATACTTTGTTGAAGCACCTTTTGACTTAATTACACTCTTCAGTCTTCTCGGGTATGAGTCTATCAGCATGGCATATCTTGACTTGCCAATATTTGCCCACTCTTCCTTGCAAAAGCTCTCCAAATCTCTCAGATTGTGAGGGCATCTCTTGTGCACAGCCCTCTTCAGGTCACCCACTGGATTTACGTCTGGGCTCTGGCTGGGCCATTCCAAAACTTTAATTTTCTTCTGGTGAAGCCATTCTTTTGTTGATTTGGATGCATGCTTGGGGTCATTTTCGTGTTGAAAGGTGAAATTCCTCATCTTCAGCTTTCTAGCAGAAGCCTGAAGGTTTTGGGCCAAAAGTGACTGGTATTTGGAACTGTTCATAATTCCTTCCACCTTGACTAAAGCCCCAGTTCCAGCTGAAGAAAAGCATCTTCAAATCATGATACTGCCACCACCGTGCTTCTCCATGGGGATGGTGTTCTTCTGGTGATGCGAAGTGTTGTTTTTGCACCAGACGTACCATTTGGAATTGTGGCCAAAAAGTTCAACCTTGGTCTCATCAGACCATAACACATTTTATCTCATGCTGTATTGTTTTGCAAATTTTAGCCAGGCCTGGATGTTCTGTGTAAGAAAAGGCTTTGTCTTGCAACCCTACCCCATAGCTCAGAGACATATGGAGAATAAGGGAGAGTGTTGTCACATGTAGTACACGACCAGTACTTGCAAGAAATTCCTGCAGCTCCTTCAGTGCTGCTGTAGGTCTCTTGGCAGCCTCCATGACCAGTTTTCATCCTGTCTTTTTATCAATTTTGTTGGGACATCCAGTTCTTTGCAACGTCACTGTTGTCCCATATTTTCTCCACTTTTTGATGACTGTCTTCACTGTGTTCTATGGTATATCCAGTGCTGTGGAAATTTTTTTGTACCCTTCTTCTGACTCATACCTTTCAACAATGAGATCCCTTTGATGCTTTGTAAGCTCTCTGCGAACCAGGACTTTCGCTGTAGCAGGCAACTGAGTAAATGTCAGGAAAATCCTACTAGGACAGCTGAACCTTATTTGGGGTTAATCAGAGTCTCTTTAACTGATGGCAGGTGTGTACCCAAGAAGACTAAATTCTGTAATTAAATCAAAAGGTGCTTCAACAAAGTATTAGTTTAAGGGTGTGCACACTTATGCAACCAGCTTATTGTATGTTTTATTTTTATATGTTTCCCCTAACAGATTTGTTTGTTTTTCAATTGAACTGTACAGGTTATAGGTCACATTAAACGTGGGAAAAGTTTTGAAATTATTTATTGTGGTTTCATTTTTTATATCACAAAAACTTGGCATTTTAACAGGAGTGTGTACACTTTTTATATCCAGTGTGTGTGTGTGTGTGTGTGTGTGTGTGTGTGTGTGTGTGTGTGTGTGTGTGTGTGTGTGTGTGTGTATATATATATATATATATATATATATATATACACACATATAAAATATCCACAGATCATTTATGTCCTTTAATCAAATCACTTGGAACTGCTTTTAAAATGCCATTTTAGTTTTCTTAATGCATCCCTACCTGAAGTGTTAACAGGTTACCTTTCTGCCTGTAGCTCTAGATGCTGTTCTCTTGGGAGTTTTCTCTTTCCACACTGCCTGTAATTCATTCCTTTGACACATTCATACTTGAAAAACCATACTAAGGCTTAGGTCTCACAGGCCCACTAGATGGTACTAGTTGCATGCTTATAGATCCCACAGCCATTAAGACTCACAACATCAGAGCACTGCCTTACAAATATTTAATTTTCCATAATAGAATAAAGAGGTACAGAATCTTCCAACAATTAATCCAGCATCTTGTTTCAAAAATAATTATTTATTTATTGCAGCTACTTTATCGAACATTTCTTGCAGCAAGTTTGCTGCCACATTATCTTTTATACTTTGGACAGAAATCAAGGCATATTTAATAGCTAAACAACTTTTAACATGTGATTCAGAATCCATAAAACCATGATCAAAATGGGTTGAACACCCCCACCACAAAAATGCATCATAAGCTATACAGTTTTACATAACTGAAACACATACACCATCTACTGACAATCTAAAATGGCCTAATAAGAGGGATGGATATTTTATATGTAAAGTAAGTCATTGGTTTACAATCTGAGGTAATCAATGTTATTTTTATATACTAAAATTTGGGCAAACTTCTCGACCTTCTCTAAAGGCAGAGTACATAGTTGCACTTTCAAAAAAAAAAGGTGTCATTACTGTCTGTCACAGTCATTCAAACAAGTGTGGGTATGACATCAAAACAGAGTGGCAGCAAATAAATATGAATATTTTAAAAAGCATCTGCTTTAAAGTTTTTATATCTATATCTTCAACAAATACTTCAAATATTTCTGTTTGCAAATATTTTGAACCTTCAAACTGATCAGCAAATGTTCCCTTTTTTCCAGTTTCAGCCACTGACACAGTCTCTGTGAATATGACTCTTTGTTTAACCTACTTGTCTTTTCATACGCAAACATTTACCTACAATCACAAAGTAAAACACAGGTGCTGAACAAATCTTGAATACTCCTCTAATACTCTTAGGACCATAACCGTACTACTTAAACAATATTTCTTCTCCAACCGCAAAACTTCTGAATTTGGTATTTTTATGAAAAGGCAGTGTATAGAGATTTCCAAGATGGCTGCATACTGATCAACAGCTTAACATCAACTCTCCCAGTGTGAAAAAAAAAAAAAACTTAAAGATAATGGCTAGTAATTCTACCAGTTTTAGTAAAATTTGGTTACTGGCTAGTAAGTACACTGCCCAGATGCTAGCAAAGAAGAAACTAGGAGAGCCTGAAAGTAAATCAACTATAAAAGGTAAACTGAAAATACTGACCAGGTAGAATCTTACAGCTATATTCGTGAAGAAAAATAAGTTAAATATGCTCAGAGCTAATTAAAATAAATGAAACATTAAAGGATTATATCAACTCAAATAACAAAAGGCTAGAAAAACTGAAAACATCTATAATTTTTCCTCTTTGACTATTGGGCCAGAACATCATAATTTGTTGCTTAAGGGGTTTACTTTTATTCCTGCGAACAAGGCCCGTGTGGAAGATATTATTTTGGACCTTAAAATGTTTGATCGAAAGTTGAATTTAAACATTATGTTTGACAATGCTAATGTGAATAATGGTGAAACTAATGACTTTAAGTGAAGTAGTACATTCAATCCACCACAAAATAGTTTGGTTAATATATTTGAAAGACGATGTGAGAGGGATATTAGAAGTAGTTTGGACAAAAAGACAAATAGATATTACAATTTAACAAAGGAAGAATATTTGTTGTTAAATGATTTAAAAACGAATAAAACTGTTCGCTATATGAAACCTGACAAAGGCGGTGGCCTTGCAATAATGGGGGTTCATGATTATTGTGGCCGTATGACTGAATTATTGAGTGACGTAGAAGTTCATGAACAAGTTTTGCTCAATTAAATTAACTTGGCATACAGGTCTATTAAGATTATTTTAGATGAACTACTGTTATTTGATCAGATTCCTAGGTCACTGTATGAATATTTGCATGTGGAAAGACCTACAGTTTCAAACATTTTTGGGATACCTAAGATTCATACTAATATAGGGAACCCACCGATGATTCCAATTGTTTCTGGCAAGGGCTCAGTTACTGAGCCACTTGCCAAGTATGTGGAGGGTAGGTTGAAGCACATTTTTGAATCATTTCCACATGTGCTTAAGGACTCGTGGGACTTGCTGAATAAGTTACAACCAGTTATTATACCCCAACACTCTTTACTGGTTACATGTAATGTACACAGTTTGTACACTGTAATACCACAGGATGTGGGTTTAATTTGGTTTAAAGATATAACATCAGAATTTAGTAGACTAGATATGAGTGAACTATAAATGGTTGTTTCTTTTATGAAGGTGAAGTTTACAGACGAAACCAGGCATAGCAATGAGTGCAGCCTGCGTTCCATTATTTGCAAATGCGGTGTTGTTATGGTTGGAATTGCATTTATTGTTTAAAACACCTTTATTTAAATACTGTCTCACATATCATAGATATCTGGATGATTTACTTTTTATTTGGATGGGTTCTAGTGAACAATTGAACATGTTTGTAGATTTTATGCAGAAAAGTACTGAATTTCTGGAATTTTCATATGAGATGAGCAATGACACTATTAATTACATTGATATTAATATAACCAAGAACAGGGAAGGTTCATTGGTCACAAAAATTTTTAGGAAACCTACTTACTACAATACATTTCTACATTTTTCGAGTTGTCATCCTATGCATGAAAAGAAAGGTATTGTGAAGAGTCAGTTGATTCGTGTTTCTAGGCTTACATCAGAGAATTCAGAATGTTTAAGGGAATTCTCAGTTTTAAGAGAAATGTTCAAAGAAAGAGGATACCTAAGTGACTTGTTGGATAAAATCATTACTGTGGTTTGGGTGGGCAGGCAGAACAAATTTGCATCCATTGTTAAGTTTGGTTTTAACTGTCAGGAAAATTCTGTGACTAGGACTAGCAGTTCCAGTTTCCAACTGGGTAATAATATGGTAATGCACTACACCACTGACTCTAAGGAAATTGAAAAAATTATTTGCAAAAATTGGACATTATAAGTGGGTAGTGATATTTGTCGGTTATTTAATACTAGACCGATGTTTACATATAGAAACATGACAATTTTAAAGGACTACTGGAAAGTAGAGGAAGCAGGGGTGGTAATCCTTTAACTAGAAGATGTGAACACTGTTCTTATTGTAAGTTTATTAACATGGAAAAGAATGGTGAAGTGCTGAGGAAAATAAAGGTATGGAACAGCACAAAGGATTATTTATTTAGCTACCTGTTGCACATGTGATGCATTTTATATTGGAAAAACTATTAATTCATTGAAGCAAATAATTTATCAGCATGTATACAGTATAAAGAAAAAGGATAGTAAAAGTGTGCTAACTAGACCCTCTGTATATTGTACTGGTTTTAAAAAAAATTATTTTTTGATTTTGGAACAACTCTCAATTGAAGATATCACTGGGGACTGGGAAAATAGATTGCTGCATGAAGAAATGAAATGGCAGCTTAAATTTGATGCTACCTATCCACCAGGGCTAAATGAGAGTATTTCAATTGTTAGTGAGTTAAAAAGAAGGGCACAACAAGTTTAATGTTTTGTTTTTAGCAATAATATGTTTTCATGTGTTTTAGGAACATTTTAAATACATTTTAAATGTGTTGTAAAAGTGCTTTAAGACCAGCATGCTGAATGCAAATGTATTGGCTTACAGGAAGGGTGTGTAAGCACTGGCTCTACTATTTAATTGTTAATTTGATTGAGTAACTTGGTTCTGAAGATGTCTGTTATGTCAGATGAAAGTGATTAACTGTTACTTGTGGATTTTATTTCTGTGGAATAAAAGGTGCTTGCTGTGCTGCTAACTGACTGACTTGGTTTCTTCTGTTATTTGCTGAATTTTACATGGTTGAGCAATGTGTGGATTTCAATTTGTGATTATATCAACTCAAATAACAAAAGGCTACAAAAACTGAAAAATCTTTAAACAGATATTCAGATGAACTGACAAAACTACAAAAATAAGGGGCTGAAATGATGAAAAGGCTGGCCAAGTATGAAACTGCTCAAGAAAAAATGTTTCAAAAAATGGCAGAATTAATGGACAGTGCACACAAGGAAAATCTGAGATTTTCTGCTGTACCAGAAAAACTTGAAGGAACAAACTGTATTAATTTTATGAAGGCATCAATAAGCTACTGACCTTGTATTCCACAATATAATTTGTTAACTGAACTGAAATTGCACACCATGTGTATGCTACAAACCTGGTCGTGAGAAAGCAGCCCAGACCTGTATTAGCAAAGATGCAATCCTAAAAGCAGAAAGAGAGAGCTGATCTCTTTTCTTGGGCGGCGCAGTGATGCAGCGGTTAATGCTGTCGCCTCACAGCAAGAGGTTCTCCAGTTCAATTCTCGGCTGGGGTGCCTTCTGTGTGGAGTTTGCATGTTCTCCCTGCGTTTGCGTGGGTTTTCTCCGGGTACTTCGGTTTCCTCACACATTCTAAAGACATGCTTCTGGAGCATTTCTCCCTGGGCCTCCGCTGAAAACAGGATCTGTCGAACCTAGTCGGACTTTCCTGGTCAACAAATGTTAAATAAATAAAAATAAATAAATAAAAAATCTTGACAAAACTGTGGCAGAAGGGCAAAGTATTAAAGGGTGGGGACAATAGCATGTTTGTGAAAAAAGATTATTCACTATATACAAGGCAGAAGAGAAGCACGTTTGTTCCATCAATCAGGTTATTATAGTGACACGTGTGAGATTTAAGCTGCTGCATCCAGCTGTCTTTAGAATATTTTTCCTGGAGGATCAAAGTAATGTTTTAATGCAGAACAGACTAAGGAGGAAATACACAAACTTGTTCAACAAGAAGTGAGCCATAAAAGCAGATGGCGATTATGCTGCTCATTTTTTCTGATAATAAAGCTTATACAGAGACTTTGCAAGTGAAACCTTTTCCAATGTTTCAAAGGAAAATGCTTGTGAGATAGGAAAAGCACAAGAGTTGACTACAAGAATCGAGAGTAGCTTGGAACTGAACCAGAGTCTTGAGACTGGAAATGTAGATGAGCACAAGAAGACCAGCAACATGGAAAATAATAAATATAAGATTACAAAGCATCAAACACATTTGTGAAATGTGGCTGTGGAAGGAAAAAGTGGAAAGAATGGACTTTTGTTGACTTTGTTAAACTTGAGGGGAGCTGAAAGGCTTTTGCCCCACATCATATCGTTAATGATTGGAAGGACACTAAGGGAAAGTGAAGAGGAAGGAATAAGTAACTGTAAATAAAACAATTTTTGTTTTTAAGATTATTTCTATAAAACTTCATATAATATAAATTACATGTTATACAGTAAAGCATATTCAGATATTGAAAACAAAAAAGAGAGCGGATTTGTAGAACTAAACTCCTTTATTGGTAAGCGCTTTCGTTGGCAAAAGATAAGCCAACTTCTTCAGACCATCAAAAAACATACAAGATACAATCCCATGTGAAAAGGAATGCCCTTTATACACAGTGTTAGTCTAATCAAGCAATCAATTAATTAAGTAAAAACAATCAACAATAAAAAATCACAAGTAACCATTTGTTTGCTGAACCAGAGATTTGTTTTACATAGGTTTTTCTAAAATCAGTAAACCTTAGACAATAAACTTTCTCAAGCCTAGTTTATCTCAATATTAAAAATACCAAATCACCCAGCCTTGTGATGGTAATATATTTACTTTAAAATTACTAAATTTTTAAAACCATGTATATTAAAATATCCTAAATTGGTCTATTTATTCAAAAAGGCCTGTAATGCTTATCTAGCTAAGGCTTTTATTTTGAGTAAACATTTAATAGATACATATTCATTTAAACCCGGCATAATATAAGCCATGGTACGGATCTGCCATGCCAATTCTATTTCCTCGAGTTTAAGTTGCCATGGACCACCCCTGCTGTTACGGTCTACTTTTTGCAAGACAATAAAACTGAACTTAAGGTCTGGGTGTTTTATTATATGCCTTGCTAGGGCATTTGTACTGATCTGCCTATCAATGCTATACTGATGCTCATATATCCTTTGCTTGAGCTTTCGTTCTGTTTTTCCAATATAGTAAACCTTCGCATTTGTTCTGTTTTTCCAATATAGTAACCTTCGCATTGGTTGCAGATGGCCCCATAAACTAACCCTTGGGAATCACATGTATGTCTACCCCAAATTTGATACGTCTTATCTCTGATGTTAACCTTATTAGTCACTTTAATATGTTTACATTGGGCACATCTTCCACATTTAAACATACCAGTTTGGCCTCTTAAAGCTTTTTTCGGTCTCTCAACCAAATTTTTCAAATTGAGACCTCTTCTGTATGTTATAGCTGGTGTTGTGCCCAACATTTTGACTAATGCATTGTCCTGTTGTATTAAAGACCAATTTTTACATATAATCTCCCTAATGCTGCTTGCATCTAGGGAATAGGTTGTTAGAGAACTAGCTGCCCCATTCAATACCTTTTCTTTTCCCTGGGAATTGTTAATAACATTCCCCACTGGTGGGGTTGTGTAAACTTGTTTTTCTTGTACCAAAGTTTGAAAATACCCTATTGATCTTTTATTACATACCTCTTCCATCACTTGATCGATTAAGGGTAAAGGATAAGCTCTTTTTAAGAACATTTCTTTGAGGAGATTACACTCCTCTAAGAAATCATCAAAATCGGATACCATCCTCGCTGCTCTTACTGCCTGTCCCTTAACCACTGCCCTTTTCTGATGGAGGGGATGACAACTTGTGAAATGTAAAAATGTATTAGAGTATGTGGGTTTTCGATGGATGGTAGAACTAAATTGCCTATTGTTATTGTCTTTACTAAGGTGGATGTCCAAAAAATTAACCTCATTTTGGCCTACTTGGTATGTAAATTCCAAGAATGAAGTAAATGAAGTCATTTCAGTTATAAACACATTAATCATGTCCACCGGCCCCTTCCACAAGAAGAACATGTCATCCTGGTACCTTGTGTACCAGGCCACATGTTCTTTGTATGTTGTACAATTAAATAAGAAGGACCTTTCCCAATAGGCCAAGACACTGTTAGCAAAACTGCTCCCACAAGGGGAGCCCATTGCAATGCCACTCTTTTGGAGGAACAATTTGTCTGAAAAAAGAATATAATTATTCTCCAGTATTATTTCAAGGAGAACTTCTATCAAATTAATTTGCTGATGTTCCATCCCTCTTATGTGAAGGAACTCTCTAACCCATTCGATTCCTATTCGGTGTGGAATGGAGGTATAGAGGTCCTTGATGTCGACTGTAAGGAAAATGTGATGTTCATTGAACTCTAGTGCATTAATATTTTCCAAAAAATGCCAAGAATCTCGACATACTTGTGTCTCTGACTTAACAAATGGTTTCAACTTGCAGTCAACAAACTTGGCACAAGCATATGTCACAGAACCCCTACCGTCCACAATAGGTCTAAAGGGTGGACTATTTAGATCCTTATGTATTTTAGGGACACCAAACAATGTTGGAACTACTGGAGCTGGCATGGTCAAAAAATGGTATGTATTTACATCAATGCTCCCTTCAAGAAAAAGGTCGCTCAACATGCTATTAATTTTATTATATGCCCCATTTAGCTCATTCTGGCTTGCACTAACATATACAACACTATTTAATAAACTCAACATTCTTGTTTCATAGACCTGTTGGTCCATAAACACCAGCCCACCTCCTTTATCGGGTTTCATAACCCTCATGTTACATACATTAAGCAGTTTGAGAAGATCCCGTTCATTAACAGTGATGTTGCTATTTCTGTTATACTTAGTTACACTACAATTAAGTGCATGCCTAATGTCCATTTCACAAATTTTCTCAAACATAGCCAATGACGCTTAGAGGGGCGGGTTGAACAGACTTGAAATGCTTAAACTGTTAATAAGTCCAGAGTTTTGTCCCAGTTCACAAGTCAGATTGAGTTTACGAACAAACATTTTCAAGTCTATAACAGTTCTGACTACATCAGCTCTGTGGTCCGGAACAAAAGTCAGCCCTTTGGCAAACAAATTAGCCATTTCCTCATCAACTTCCAAAGAGCTAAAATTAAAGATATGGAAGTCTCCTTCTGTATTCACTAAAACTTTGGGTAGACACTGGACTACCTCCTCCTTCTGTTTTGGCACCTCCTTTGTGGGGCTTGTCTCTAGTTGTGTCTTGGTTGTGCTGTTTGTTGCTGGCTTGTATGGGTACTCCGAAAACCCTGCTGAAAATTGTCTCCTATTTGGTTGTTCATATTGTTCTGAGCAATAGAGCCCCCCCCCCCCCAAACTTGGTTGTCGCCTTGGGCCATTCTGCTGTTGATAATTATGAATGCGCTCACTTCGGCGTGCTTCTGTTGTTTGGGGAATGATTATATCATCCTCATTTTCCAAGTCAGTGTCTCCACTTGAAGCACTTGGGCCAGGTGGCCGCTCTTGAATCACCATGGCATCAGGTATTAACGGTGGTGGGGGGTAAGCAGTTGCTTTAGCATAAGCATTCACATCCCTGTTAATCTTTTTTCTTTTAATCTCAATGCTTTTATTAATACTAGCGTCAATGCTGGTAAAAATTCTGGAATACTCATATCTGTAACGCTCAAAATCAGAAGCATTCTTTATAGTCTGTTCCAGCAATTCCAAATCCACTTTGAGAGTGGCTATCTGTATAAGATAATGTTTTATCAACGCATCTAAAAACTCTAGGCCCTGGCGACTGAATAGTGCTATCAGTTCAAGATGAAATGTTGATTTATTTATTAAGCCACTAGGGTAATGCCACTGGCATAACCCTTTCAGCACAATATTCTTATTAATACATTCTTGCAGATAGGACACTTCGGGTTGATATTTTCTACATTTAAAGAGTTTTGCATCAAACTTATTCAAGTGTCCGACCATGGAGTTGCTATTATTAGATATTTCATTAGTAACTCCAGAGATGTCATTATTAGAAAAAAAGCTGTTGTTGTTGAGGTACATACCCATGGAAGGGATGTCACTAGATGGTGATGTAGTCCTTGGTTGTAAAACCAATGGTTGAATGCCTGTAGCCAAGTTAACAGGACCTCCATTGTTGTTAACCATCGCTCCAGATTGTGCAGATCTCACCACTGGTGTCGCCGATAGAAGCTGCGGTTGCCCAGCCGGAATTGACGACATAGATGCGTTACCTCCTGGTGTTCTGGAAGTCCCTGTGTTGTTGGCAGCTTCTACACGCTGTGTGAGCATATTTACTCGGTTCAGCAACTGGTGTACCAAAACTGTTAAGTCACCCATGGTATTCACCTCTGAGGCTCCTCCTGGTGAAGCAAGAAATTCCTCCTCTTGTGTAAACAGAGGTTGGGAGTCTGTTCCAAAGCCACTCGCCATAAATAACTTACGTACTGACAAAAAAACAAAACTAGTGAAAACAAAAAAGAGAGCGGATTTGTAGAACTACACTCCTTTATTGGTAAGCACTTTCGTTGGCAACAGGTAAGCCAACTTCTTCAGACCATCAAAAAACATACAAGATACAATCCCATGTGAAAAGGAATGCCCTTTATACACAGTGTTAGTCTAATCAAGCAATCAATTAATTAAGTAAAAAACAATCAACAATAAAAAATCACAAGTAACCATTTGTTTGCTGAACCAGAGACTTGTTTTACATAGGTTTTTCTAAAATCAGTAAACCTTAGACAATAAACTTTCTCAAGCCTAGTTTATCTCAATATTAAAAATACCAAATCACCCAGCCTTGTGATGGTAATATATTTACCTTAAAATTACTACATTTTTAAAACCATGTATATTAAAATATCCTAAATTGATCTATTTATTCAAAAAGGCCTGTAATGCTTATCTAGCTAAGGCTTTTATTTTGAGTAAACATTTAACAGATACATATTCATTTAAACCCGGCATAATATAAGCCATGGTACGGATCTGCCATGCCAATTCTATTTCCTCGAGTTTAAGTTGCCATGGACCACCCCTGCTGTTACGGTCTACTTTTTGCAAGACAATAAAACTGAACTTATGGTCTGGGTGTTTTATTATATGCCTTGCTAGGGCATTTGTACTGATCTGTCTATCAATGCTATACTGATGCTCATATATCCTTTTCTTGAGCTTTCGTTCTGTTTTTCCAATATAGTAAACCTTCGCATTTGTTCTGTTTTTCCAAAATAGTAACCTTCGCATTGGTTGCAGACGGCCCCATAAACTAACCCTTGGGAATCACATGTATGTCTACCCCAAATTTGATACGTCCATCTCTGATGTTAACCTTATTAGTCACTTTAATATGTTTACATTGGGCACATCTTCCACATTTAAACATACCAGTTTGGCCTCTTAAAGCTTTTTTCGGTCTCTCAACCAAATTTTTCAAATTGAGACCTCTTCTGTATGTTATAGCTGGTGTTGTATTCAGATATTGTTGTATGAGAAAAAGATACTAACGTAAAGAGATACCTTTTTTCTTATCTTCTTTTTAATATTAAGAAATGAAGGCATTACAATGCAAAAAGAGACAAAAGGCTGGACAAAAGCATGTTTAAGTTAATAGTCTGTAATATTTGGTTTTTGAGGTGGGGATGGGGTATAAAAGTACGCATATCATAGCGTATATTCTCCGTTGATTATTTTAAAGCTGTCTCGCTATGTTAAACCCATTTAACATAGCAAGACAGTTTTGAAAAAAGCAATGGAGAAAGCAAGATCTCTGTTGCTTTTTACAAACTGTTTCGCTATGTTAAATGGGTTTAACATAGCGAGACAGCTTTAAAATAAGCAACGGAGATCTCCGTTGCTTATTTTAAAGCTGTCTCGCTATGTTAAACCCATTTAACATAGCGACACAGGTTTAAAAAAAAAAGCAACGGAGAAAGCAAGATCTCCGTTGCTTTTTACACACTGTCTCGCTATGTTAAAGGAGTTTAACATAGCAAGACAGCTTTAAAAAAAGCAACAGAAATCTCCGTTCCTTTTTGTAAACCTGTCTCGCTATGTTAAACTCCTTTAACATAGCGAGACAGTGTTTTAAAAAATACTTATACTAATGGAAAAAGTCCGGTCGACCGGACCTTTTTCCATTAGTATAAGTCGATTTACAATGTGCACGCTGACCAATCAGCGTGCACATTTTGGAATATTAATAGGGGGTCATGGTATAATACACTTTCCCCTCTATCTACTACTGTAAACATTTAACTGATTATATTTCTTAACTACCTACTTCTACTTAATCCTTGTTCCCCCTCATCATACCACTACTTACTAATTTCAACCATAGCTCTCAAGCTTTTAGTGCAAGAAATCTGGACAAAGCTTGACAAAATGGGAGGACAAAGACCCAAAAATAGGAACAGATTTTAAATATTGTTCTTGTAACCACAGAAAGTTGATAGAGTAACAGCATTTGTGTTAATATATATTTTCTAGTAACTTCAATCCTCAGATCATTCCAGTGATTTGCCATAAAACCACATATTTTATGAGGAACAGAACAAAAATACGAGGCAAAAATCTGGACATTCTGAGAAAATCTGGACAATTGAGACGTATGATTTCAACGCAAATGTCAATCTTTGTCTCCCCTTGTTTTTCTTTGTATTTCTGTCTTCTGCAACCTTATGTAAATGCACGGGTAAACTTATTTTCTTCTTTCAGTAGTCACAAACACTATGATACAAGGTTAGCATTAATCAGCGGTTACACCTAATTATGTATGCAAAAATGTGCATGCAACCAAGCTGAAAATATTATATACAATATGGAAAATAAAAATATACTGTATATTGTCTATGTATGTGAATACTGGAGCTTTTCCCTGGCCTCAGATGATAAAGGGTATCTATCCCAGTTGGACTTTCCCAGTCAATAAAGATAAATAAACAAATAAACATGTGCATTTAATTGAGAGTTTTGACACACATCTAATAGTCATTTCAGATCATGCACCAATAATAACTAAGATAAAAATAAAGGGTAATAAAGTTAAAATGATTCATTGGTACTTCCCCACTTATCTGCTAAAAAGAGGGGAATTTAAGGAAATTATTCCATAGCTATTAGGGAAGAAAGAAAGTTCTTCAGAAGTTATATTGATTGAGTGGGATATAATAAAAGTGAAGATTAAAAATAGGGGTAGAAAGGAAAGAAATGGAGACATGGTTAAGAAGTAACAAGAACTATTTAGAAAGGCTGACAAAGATTAAAATATTGCAGAATAAGGGGAATCTCATATAATAAGAAGAAGCACAGTATCAAAGAGAAAATAAGGGAGTACCTGGATAATACATGAGTTCAGAAAGATTGCTGTTAAGCAACTGTTTTGTGATAATAACTCCAGAGCTCAAAAACATTTAGCACAATGACTTAGGCAATAGAAAGTAGAAAGGGTTGTTGCCAAGCTTAGAGAGCCTATAACAAGAAAAATAACTGCAGTTCTTGTAGGGGTATTGGAGATATTTTGGAAATTTTATGAAAATTTGTAAAAAGCAGTGAAATGTGGAAATCAAGAAAAAGCACAAATGGGAGATCTTTACGGAAGACTTAAATATGCCAAGGTTAGATGCAGATGAGTCTCAATAATTAACAGTTAAGATACGAGGAGATGAAATAAAAAGGTGATGTATAACCAATCAGTAGGCAAGTCTCAAGGAATAAATGGTATTCCAATAGAAGTTTGGAAGCTAGAAGGGAAGAAAGTGGGTAAAATACCAAAAGTGTTTCTCTTTGTAGTCTGTCCTGATTAAGAAAGACCTGCTGCTCTCAGTGTAAGTGACTTACTTCAGTGTAAGGCTTATCTATAAACAGGCTTACTATGGGGACCACATTCTAAAATACCTGCCATCAGCCTGCTCTTAGTATAAGTGGTCAGTTACATGAGAGCATGTCTGTTAGAACTGGGGCCAGTGATAAAGATCTGATAGGTTTTGTTTAACAGTATTTTAAATGGATGGGAGGCAGCGACATACTGGAAAAAGCTCTGGTAGTTATAATATTTAAAGACTACAAAGACCCATCAGATCCAGTTTCTTATAGGCCTATTTCAATTTTAAACCATGATTATAAAGTGTTTACGTCTATTATGGATAAAAAAATGGGAAAGGCATTGCCAAAATTAATAGATATGATTCAATGTGGTTTTGTGAAGGGGATGCAAACATTTGACAACATTAAGAGAACAGTGATGATCCTGAAGGAAGCAGAATGTAAGCAATACCACTGCTGTTAGTGGGTCCTGATGCAGAAAAAGCATTTGACAGAACAAACTGGGATTTTATGAGTAGGGCAACAGAACCATTTCCATTCCCTGATACAATAATAAAGTTAATTAGGAGGATATATGACGGATCAGAAGCAAAAATCAAAGTGTGAGGGTTCCTATCTGATTAGTTTTGTCTGAACACTGGAACTAGGCAGGGGGTGTCCTCTTCCCCCTTTGTTATTTGTGTTACACTTATAACCACCGGCAAAGAAAATAAAGGACTTAGAAATTCAGTGACATAATTGGTATGGTAATCAAGAAAAGTTGGCTTTATTTGTAGACAATATTATTTTGCAGCTGATAAAACTAGAAAAAGACACCTCACTGTTGTGGAACATTCTGAGACAGCTTCAGCTGTTTCAGGATATAAAATAAATAAAGATGAAGCAAAGCTGTAAAATATGTACGCACACATGAATTGGTTCAGCAATACCCATACTTATGGGAACACGACAAAATGAAGTATTTAGGAGTATGGATTAAAAAGAATTCTGCTATGCACCTAAGGATATGTGGCAAGAGAGTAAACAAAGTAATACCAAATCTGAGAAACTTGGAGGTCTTGTCTACAGATATGTATAGCAAGATAAAAGCAGTAAAAATGTTTTAGTCTCTTTAGTTTTATACACAGGTCCGGCATATTTTTATCAACCAAAGGAGAAGTTATGATAACATTAATAGAACAATGATGATCCAGAGGGAAGCAGAATGCAAGAAAATACCACTGTTGTTGGTGGGTCTTGATGCAGTGAAAGCATTCGACAGAGTAAGCTGGGATTTTACGAGTAGGGGAATGTAAACATTTGTACTCCCTGATAAAATTATAAGGTCAATTAGGAGGATACACGAGAGATTGGTGGTGAAAACTAAAGTGTGTGCCTGGGGGCATCTTCTCTGATACCTTCTATTTGAGCACTGGAACCAGACAGGGATGTCCTCTTTTCCCTTTGTTATTTGCATTATGTTTAGAACCACTGGCAAAAAAAAAAAAAAAAATAAGGGACTCAGAAATTCAAGGATATAATTGGTATGGTAATCAGAAAAAGTTGGCTTTATTTGCAGATGATATTAATTTTTACCTGATAAAACCAGAAAAGGACATTTCATTGCTGTGGAACATTCCGAGAATGGAATACAAAATTAATGAAGATAAAACAAAGGCAATAGGTGTAAACTAAGTATGCTCACACAAATTGATTCAGCAATACCCATACTTATGCAGACATGATAAAATGAAGTACTTAGGAGTATGGCTTAAAAATGATTATGTTACGGCAGTTAAGGATGTATGGGAAGAGACTAAACAAAAGATAATACAAAAACTAAGAGACTGGAAGATCTGTTGTATGATATGGATAGCAAGATACAAGCAATGAAACTGTTTTTAATTCTTTAGTTTTATACACAAATCAAGCATATTTGTATCAACCAGAGGAGATGTTGTGGATAACAATTAATAAAGAGTTGAATGATTTTTTTTTTCTGGGAGGGGAAGAGGGCAAGAGTGAAGTGGGATAAACACTTCTTTCCAAAAGAACAAGGTGGTTTGGGATTACCTGATTTGAAAGGGTATTTCAGAGCTACGTGGTTAAGGCTCCTATACATTGTACAAGCAGAAAGCTATAATTCAAAGTGGAAATGGATGATGATGAAATGGGAGTGGAGGGTTCGAGAAACAAGGAAAGAATGGGATTTTGGATGCAGATCCCTAGGGAGAATAACAAGAACCATACAGAATATTATATTCATAAAGTAGAAGAAAGTATTCTAAGAACTATGCCAACACAGGAATGGAGAAAGGAGATTTTGCCGATAGGGATGCCTGCATTTAGGGGTATAGAGAATAGGCAAGAGGGGCCTAGAATTTACTGGAAACAAGGTATTGGCAGCAAACAATTAGAAAGGGAAATGGACTAGAAAGGGAAGAGGCCAAGAATTCATTTGGATTGATATCAGAACACTGGCAAAGAGAAAGAAATAAGGGGACCCTAATTGAAAGACCATCACTGGTATAGTTTTTAGTAGCATCTAGAACAGAAACCACTTTCCAAAAAAAGGCATAATTAGTAGGGCATATAAAATATTGCACAACAACTATATGAATCAATCATAGGAGGTTAGAAAGGATTGGGAAGAGAGCCTGGATACACAATTTACAAAGAAACAATGGGAGGATATATGTAGAGCTCTCAAATATGCAATACAGTCTAGAAGATTTAGGATCTTTGCTTGGAAGTATTTGCATAGATATTTTTATACCCTAAGCAGAATACAAAAAAAAATTCCTTGGGTTGATTGCAAAAGTTGGAGGTGTGATAGGGAAGAAAGAGGTAATTGTGAACACATTTTTTGGGAGTGTACTAAATTGGTAGACTTGCCTTGCTGAGTCTAATTATGATGGCTGCCAAAAATGCAATTACTAGAAACTGGAAATCAAAGTCTAAACCAGCTTTACTAGACATAGTGAAGACAGTAACAGAGATAAGTCAACTGGAATTGGGATATTTAGAAAAAGGTAGTAGCAAATTACATAGAAAAAAATGGGAAGTATAGGATCAATACATGCAGCGAAGGAACAAGGTTTATAAGAAGCAGGATATAAATCAGCTATGTAATGGTTGACTGACACTGACTAGATACATTATAAGTGATGTATAATGTTTGCAGCTACAGTTGTGTAGGCATTGTTTTTAATTAGGTTCATATGTGTTTACTAGGAAAATGACCACAAGGGTCTTTTTAAGTCTAGCCATGCATCCCAAATCTCTGACAAGGTCTGATACCCTTGCAAACTGTAAGCATGGGCCTGGGAGATGAACCATTTACAGGTTACTTGTGTCCATTAGAGACATAGGTATCAAACCAGGGTTGAATTTCCGGTTTCCCATCCAATATTCCAAGCTGCACTTGAATTGGGTTAGGTAGGTACTCTGCTTCACATGGATGAAAAGTCTGTTCTATGAATTTCTGTTTTCCCATCCAATATTCCAAGTTGCACTTGAATTGGGTTAGGGAGGAACTCTGCCTCACATGGATGGAAAGTCTGTTCCATAGACAGGGTAGCCTCTGGGATACATACCTATCTCTCCAAGAGCAGGTCCTATTTATATCACAGGCAAGGTTTAAATCTTAAGAATGGGTAATTCTGCTGCTGTTAGTTTTGTGGATATGCAAGAGGTCCATTAGAGTGGGGTCTGACAATGCCCTGTATGCTAGGCATAGATCTCCCCTTAAAAGTCTGTAGGACACATAATACAGGGATAGGGTCTTGAGGCGGTCTGCACAGGACATTTTACTTATGCCCTGTATTCTTTTAGTGAGGAACTTTTGTGGATATTCCAATTGTTGGATGTGCCTGGTTAGGTATATACCAAAGAGGGCATTGTTCTCAATGACAGGTCTGATGAATGCCAAATACAGTAGAACAATGACTTCCTTGGACTTAGATGCCATACCTTTGTTTATAACTGGCACGGCATAGAATGATTTCCTCACCACTGTAGACACATGATGGTCAAAGGTTAGATTACTATCTATGTGTGTCCCTATGTCCCTGACTACAGGGTCAACTCTAAGGGGTGTGTTGTCAATATGACAGTTACCAGGGATGGATGACTTCCCAAAGGATACTATTATGCATTTCTTGGCATTTAGTTTTAGTCCATGGCTCTGACACCAGTTGTTTGTCTGTGCCATCCCCTCCTGGGGAACATCTGTGTCAGCATGAAATTCAATGACAGCTCCTAATTTGCAATCATCTACAAATGTAGTCAGTCAGAGACCACTGACAATGGCCTTGACTTCTGAGAAGTAAATGCCAAAAAGGAGTGATCCAAGGACTGAGCCCTGAGGGACTCCACTTGTGACTGGCCTCTTTGTAGAGGTGGACTCCTCAATTCTAACTTCCTGGGTCCTGTCTGTGAGCCAGGTGGCTATCCACTGGGTGACATACGGGTTTGTCCCTAACCTCCTGAGTTTGTCAACAATGCCCAAGTGGGGTATTGTGTCAAATGCCTTGGCCAGGTCAAGGTAGGCAGTGTGAATGATTTTGCCCTCATCCATTGCTTTGGTGACCTTCTCAAAGAAATCCACCAGGTTGAGTAGGCATGATCTGCCTTGACAAAACCAAACTGGGTTGGGCCCTGTGTCTGGAGGTTTACTATATCTCTTTTGATAATCTCCATGATAATTCTTTCCAAGGCTTTACATATAAGACTAGTGAGACTTATGGTTCTGTAGTTTCCAGGGTCTGTAGATGTCCCACCTTTGGTGGAGGGATGATTGTTGCCTTTCTCCATTCATGAGGCACAAAGCCTATTTGGAGGCTACAGTTAAATAGTAATTCCAGAGGCCCGATAGGTCATATTTCATGCTATTTAAAAGGCATCCTGGGATATTGTCTGGGCCTATTGATGCAGTATTATTGGTCTTACAGACAGCATTAATGTATAATGTTTACAACCGAGATTGTGTCAGTAGGGTTTATTTTCATTTATATAAATGTAAGATTGTCTCTCTCATACATGATAATTTAATAAAGATGATTCTTGTTTAAAAAAAGTCTAAACCAATTATAGTAGAAGTAGGAAAACAGCAGCAGAGATAAAAGAACTGGAAGTGGGAGTTTTAGAAAAGATTAGGAATGAATTACATAAAAATGGGAATAGTGGGAACAATAACCACAGAACAATGTTTTGAAGCAGGAATGATGTTTAAGGGAAGGCAGGAATTGGATGAACTATGTAATGTTTGACTGACTATGACTGTATAGATTATAAGTGATGTATTGCGTTTGCAACTGAAAAAATGTCAATATGGTTTGTTTTTATTTATATAAATGCATGATTGCCTATGTCATAAGTGATAACTCAATAAAGATGTTTTTTGTTAAAAAAGAAACAGAGAAGAAGCTGTGGACAGTAATTAATAAAGAGTTGAAGGATTTTATCCGAGAGGGAAGAGGGCAACAGTCAACAGGATAAGTTGATACTTCCAACAGAACAAGATGGTTTAGGATTACTGGATTTGAAGGGATATTTTAGAGCTGCATGGTAAATTCTCTTATACATAACAGAAGAAGAAAGCTGCAGTTCTAAGTGAAATGGGATGATGATGAAGCGGGGGGGGGGGGGTTCAAAAAATAACGAGAGAGTGAAATTTTGGATGCACATCCTTAAGGAAAATAACAGCTGCCAAACACAGTATTATATTCATAAAGTACCAGAAAGCATTCTAAGAACTAAGCCAACACTGGAATGGAGAAAAGAGATTTTGTTGATAGGGATAACTGCAGTTAGGGATATGCAGAATAGGCAAGAGAGGATTGGAATTTATTGGAGGAAACGGGAAAAGGAAATAGGGTATTGGTAAGAAATAATTAGAGAGGAAAAGATAATATAATGGGAAGAGGCCAAGTAGACATTTGGACTGCCGGCTGGAAACTGCCTTCTATATCAGGGATTGAAATCAGTGCATAATCAAAGAGAAAGGGATAGTGGAATCCTAAGTGAAAGACTTACACTGGTAGAGTTTTTTAGCTGAATCTAACACACAAACTGCTGTTAAAAAAAGGAATAATTAGCAGGGCATATAAAATATTACATGATAGCTATAGAAATCAATCAGAGGAAGTTACAAAATACTGGGAAGAGATACTGGATAAGAAATTCATAGAGAAACAAAGGAAAGACACACACACACACACACACACATATATATATATATATATATATATATATATATACATATACATTATATATATATATATATATATATATATATATATATATATATATATATATACGTAGATCAGAAATATGCAACAAAGTCTAGAAGATTTAAGATTTTTGTTTGGAAGTATTTGTTTAGGTATTTTAGGAAGCCTTTTCCTCTGTTGAAACTTGGTTATCCGATGCCCATGTCAAAACAACTCTCACTTTAGCATCACAGTAAAAGACAACACCTCTATATACCCAACTGAACACACCAAATTGCTAGGAGTTGAAATAGACAATAAACTAATATTTGACATTCATATATCCATGACCATAAAAAAAAAGTCCACAAAAAACTAGGAGCGTTATACAGAAATAAGCAACTTCTCACCAAAGCAGCAAAAATTTCAATAGCAAATTCCCACCTTATCTCCACCCTACTTTATGCCTCTCCAATATATACCAATTTAAGGCAATGCGATCTAAACAAACTAGAGACCTGCTACAACAAAATCACCAAATTCGCCACAGGGGCATCCTATCGTAGTCACCACTGTCTCTCAATTGCTGAACTGGGCTGGTTTGAACTCCCTCACCTCCTTTCAATGGTATCAACTCTCACTCGCCCACAAACTAGTAAACCATCCACTAAATGTCCCACCCCTCCAGAATCTACTCCAACCCTATCGCACCATCAGACCACTAAGATCCAGCAATAAAAATCACTTGCAGATCACTAAAGCCAATAACTCTGCTGGTGAAGCACTATTCTCTTGCACCATAGCCAAATTATGGAACTCCCTCCCACCCACAATTACCTCCATACCATCATGCACCCACTTCAAAACTTTACTAAAAGCACACCTAAAAACATCCTGGCTATGCCCTTGCAACTCCCACTCTAATATCACCCACCCCATCCAACCACTACCTTTCTTTCCACTCCACTAACTACCTTGATTATTGCAAGCTCAGATGCTCATAAGCCTAGTACTTATTATACAGCAGGAACTTCTTATTGCAACATTTGTTAATGCAATTATGCAATTAATTTTTTAACTGCAAACTTTAAGACCGAGTTTTGTATCTCTAAAATACAGTCTATGAACAGACAGTTAATGTTGTACAGTAATAAGTTAGAGCAAGTGAAAATTAAGAAACTTAAACGAGATTGTGAAGATTTTCAATCAGGGCGCATTTTCATATGGCCTAGAACCAGTTTACAAACTAATGCTCATGCAACCCATTCTTCACTAACCACGAACATAGTTAATGAAGGCACAGCCACTACTCTAATAGAACCTTCAAGCAACAGACCAGTCCCTTCCACACAGATGGATGACACTGATAACCATGAGCCTGTTGTCTCTAACGCACCCAGTTTGTCTTTACCGTGCAACCAGCTTGGCTTGAATATATCAGAAAGCTCAGGTGCTAAACCTAAAACTTTTAGCAAAAATAACACTCTCAGCATACCTATGCCTTTAAACTTCCCACTCCCCTACAAGGATACGACACGCACACGCTCGGGGAGCAGGGGAAGAGGAAAAAGAAAACTTTCGGAAGAAACACCAGAGCGGAGAAGAAGAACGAAGAATTGAACTCTCTATTTTTTAATTTGACAAATAGATCGTTTTCACTAGAAGAACAATCATTAATAAATAGAGGGTTATCTTTCATACCCTCTTGCCATAGTGTGTTATCTGACACCCTGATAAGTCTACGCTTGTTTGCAAGGAAATTATCCCTTAAAGTGTTATTTAAAGATGATTCATCTGACAGCCGTACTTCAGCTTGTAATGTGATAGCATATAAAAGAAGAAGTACGTTTATACCCCCATTGACACCAACCATAGATTGTTTCATGCGCACATGTGAGCAGGACTTCTATAGTTATTATGAGTGTGGTAAACACAGCAACATCTTTATAAATCTGAGTCAAGAACAGAAACATTCTCTAGATGCCCTGACTAGCAATAAGGATGTTGTATTTAAGCCAGCGGATAAGGGAGGGGGGATCGTTGCCCTTGATAAAAGCTTTTATGACCAACTAATGAATGCAATGCTCAATGACGAAAAAGCTTATAAAGTCATTGATAAACTTAAAGTTACATCCATAATTAATTACGTATATGACACGCTGTATGATATGCTTATGACAAGATCAATAGATAAACCATTGTATGATTTTTTGAAGGTAGAGTCACCTCTCATACCGGCTTCAAAATTACACGTGACCATTGGGTCACCGAGAATGCATCCCTATATATACAATCTAAGCTGGGGTTGATGACTAAAGAAATAAAAATTCTTATGACTTATTAGAAGACCTGAAACAAGATCTGGTAACTGACAATCTCAATGTTAATACACTACTAGTTACTTTGGACATAAAAAGTCTCTTCACTAGTATCCCTAATGAGTATGGACTGGATGCTATTAGGTTTCACCTAGTTGAACAAAGAACCATAGATAGCAATGAGATTATGAACATTTGCTGTCTTTTGGATTTGGTTCTAAATAATAATGTTTTTTTGTTCAATGATATGACATATATGCCAACCTGGTTGTCCATAGATGGGAAAAGGAGAATGTCTTTAGTGATTCCAGATTTTTGTAGATGACGTTATTTTATTATGGAATGGTAGTATAGAAGAGCTGGAAGAGTTTGTAGGCTATATGAATAGCACAACATCATTCTTAACGTTCACTTATGAATATTCTTTAGTTAGGGCTAACTTTCTGGATATTTCTATAGTAAAAAAGGGCGGCAATAGCCTTATTACCACCTTATATCGTAAGTCTTGTTGGAGAAACAGCATCCTCCATTACAGACAGATAGACAGGATGCTTTATGCTTGATTGAGCAACAGAAGGATTTCTTCTTGGATAGAGGATATCCTATGAATTTGATTAATGACGTAATAAATTTAGCCACAAATAATGTTGCCCCAGATAACCATAGAAGGAAAGTAAAACATGATGTTGAGAGAAATGGCAAAATTAAATATGATATTAAATACACTAGTGATGTTGAGCAACTTACTAAAATTATAAAGGGGAATTGGAAAATTCTACTATCTGAGCCTTACCTTCATACATTATTAGGTAACAAGCCCAGCTTTAGATTCAATAATTGCATGAATCTAAAGAGGCTTTTATGCAAAGACAAACATGAGATGAAACAAACTGATATTCGAACCCAGATAAAGACGGGCACATATGCAGATGCTCCATATGTGCATTTATAAGTAGGGAACAGGACCTTAGGGTCTTGGGTATTAAATTTAACTTTAGGGCCACTTTCTATGCAACTTGTAATACTCAAAATGTCATTTATTTAGCAAAATGTGATCAATGTGAGCATGACTTCAAGGCTTAGAGATCTATATTAGAAAGGGTAATACAACTAGTGCATTGGCTATACATTGCAATGAAAATCCTGGACACAGGTTTAGCTTTCAAGTACTACAAATTATTAATCCAAACAGGAGAGAGGGAGATCACATTGGCACTATTGAAATGTTTGAGCTCAAATGGATTTTAAGGCTAAAAGCACATGTACCACCAGGGCTCAACACTGCCATTAATATAGACCTCACAGTATTTCAGTGATTATATAATAGATCTGGTATCATGTACATATCTGTAGTACATTTGAATCACATTAACATTTTTAGTTGTTAGCACAGCTGGACTTATGGTTATATTCCAGCTAGATAAACATTTCAAAGGAAGTCCCTTGAAAATGTATAATTATGCCAGCCTGGTGAATTAATTCTTTACTAACCTTACCAAGAGATACTGGAGTCAAGATAGCACTATAGTACCAGGCGTAGTATAATTTTTATCATCTTTGTTCTTGCTTATATACCTACATATATATGGCCTAATTGCTACCTAGTGGTTATTTAATATTTGTTTTTGCCTAAGTGCTTTGCATCTATGTTACAACTTATTTAAGGCTAGTGACTTTAGATTTCAACACTACTATGGATTAAAGTTTTAGCTTGCCCTAAGTTAGCGGCTTTATATTTTGACAATTCCAGCAAACAGTTATGTGTGTTGAATATTGATCGAACATTTCCTTCTGATGCTTATATAGATCAATAAGTGATTACTTTTATATATATATATATTAATTATGTTTGTGACCACAAAACCCGGACAAGATATTTTATTTACACCGGGAAGTTGAACCATCAGCTTTGGTATAGATTTTTATGGGGAGTAAAAAATTTCTGATAAACTAAGCAACGGCCGAAGTTTCAATTACTTTCTGTATGCCCTATAAGATAGATTTCGTTTTTACCATGAATGAGGCTATATGTATAACTAAAAGTATGTAATATGGTTAACACTGAATAATTAGGTGTAATAATATACACTATTTATCATAGCGATGTCTATGATTAAAATAAGCATGCATTTTGCCTCTTCTATAAGTTTAAGTTTCATAAATAAGGCTGAATATATAAATTTAAATGAATGTCGGCATACATATAGAATTTTGGAGATTTATTTATGATCGTAATTCAGTATCATAATATTAATTGAGTTACTATATTAGAGCGTGACAGATTTATGTTGATTTTGTTCTGTACCCTGGAAATACAACATTTATTATTATAAGAGTGACCTCTGTATAACTGGTTAGTGCATATTTTCCTTTCCTTCTGTGCATCATGTAGAAATATAGTAGGACACTATCCATGTTTCATGGGTTATAGAACATCTTTTATTATGAATGGTACAAGACAAATTATGACACTTATACCATACAAATAGTATATGTTTTTGCTTTGGCATACTATGTCGTTGCTTTTAATATGGACATAAATATCCGCTGCTATATTCTCTCAATAAATGGTATGTATTTTTAACTTTTAAGCGTTATTATTATTATGCTTTTGATGTAGTCACATATAGGAATAGTATTTAATGGCATTAATATCATTTAGCAAAATTTACAGGCTGCTTTTAATTATTGTTTAATAATATTTTATGATTGCTGATGATCTTTATGGTAAACGTCACACTTAGATGTGACCAAGATATAAATTATGTAGCCTCCATATGCTACGGCTATACTGGCGTTTTTATGCTACCTGTCCTTTATAGATCCAATTAGTTGCACGAAGAATAATTATAATAACAACTATGAGCTGTCTCGTCCTGACTTATTTTTGCCAATAGGTTTAGCTTGTTTTATATTTGGAGCAGCACTGGAATGTGGTGATCTACTCTTAAAAATAAGTTCAGGGTGTTATATTTAGATCAGTAATAAAGAGGTGATTGAGATATGAATATGCAGTACAACATACGCTATAATAATATTGTTGTTTTTAAATCTGTTTTGTTTTTTATGGACCTAATTAATTGTAAAAAACAGCAAAACCAAAATAACTATCAGTTGTCCTGATTTATAATTGACAATGGGTCCAGGTAGTCTTGCACAGAACAACACATCGTGCATCATTCAGAAGATGCAAACTGTTTATCAGCTCATGACAGCTAACTTAGCTTGTTTTATTTAAAATAATACAATATACATTATCTAGAGCAAGTAGCTATATTATTCAAATGTGATATGCTACATGAAATGGTTATGATTTAATGTAAAGATAGATACTTTAGAACTGTTTTAAAATGGTGAAAAAATGTTTTTCGTGCTTACAACTTAGTATTTAACTTGCTAATTGAGATGATGTTGAAAATGGGTGTTTCCCTTTTAACAATTATGTTTAATTAATTAATTGTAAAATTTGATAATTGTTTTTGATTGAAGCTGGTTTTACTATATAAAGTGAGTTCATTTCTGTGTAATTTGTAACCTGATGAAGTTTGTCTCAAAATAAATTCATCTTTACTTACCGTGGTGGTTCCTGGCAGTATTTTCTTCAACATTTGTTAATGTCTGTTATGTACTTCACAGATAAAGATTCTAGTTGTCTACTGATGTACTATGTTCTTCATCTGAAAATATGTTGTAAGTAATTGCTATGTTAAATTGTTAATCGCTATGTAATCCAATGTAACTACTGTCTGTTTATTTTAACTGTGGAGCTTTTCTCCCCGGGCCTCCGCTGAAAATGGACCTATGTCCAGTTGGACACTCCCAGTCAACAAATGTAAATAAATAAATAAATAAAATAAATAAAAAATGTTATACCCCAAGCAAACTCCAAACAATTTTTCCTCAGGTAGATGGCAAATGTTGGAGGTGTGATGGGGGAGAAACAGGTAAATGGGAACATATGTTTTGGGTGTACAGTGAGTTGACAGACTTTAAAAATTCCCTACAGCATACTCTGTCACAAACACTTTGTTAGTAAATGGGTCTAGCTAAGGAAATTATTTTTTGAGCTGGGACATAGAATCTGAATTGCCTAGACACAGTAAGGCCTTGTTAAATTTAATTCTGGTGACTGACAAAAAAACAGTTACTAAAAAATGGAAATACAAGTCTAAACCAACCTCATTTGAAGTCATGAATATTATTAACAAAGATAAAAGAACTAGAAGTGGGATCTTTAGAAAAGAGGAGGAGCGAATTACATTGAAAAAATAGAAAGTGTGTGAATAGATGCACTTAAATGTTTTGGAGGAGAAATGAGGTATAAGGGAAGGCAGAAATTGACCACCTTATGTAATGTTGAATTGATTATATTGAACAGAAGAATATATGTGACATATATTTATAATTGTGAATATGTTAATACAGTGTGTTTTCTTTTATATAAATGTTAAGTTTGCCATTGTTACAAGTGATAATTCAATAAAGGTGTTTTTTAAAAAAGCAGCATCTGGATCAATTTTTAATGATAGTTTCAAATTTGAAAGATGCATCTTAAATGTGAATCTCTGTCTTCATGATATAAGCATTTCTGAAAGAGCAAAATCTGCCATCAACTGAGGTGTAATCTTATAATAAAACAAAAACCTTAACCATTTTTGTTTCCCCTCACCTTCCATTTTCTTAATTACTTCTCTTAAAGTCCATGCAGCAGTCTTAGCACATAAGTATACATGAATAATTTAGTTCTCTGTCATATCTGTGGTCATAAAACTCCAAATATAGACCATGATTCAAATTAAAACAGTGAATGTTTAATTTCATGTTGACACCGCTGAAGTATTTTGGCAAGGGGCAATTCACTCCATCATGGACTCCCAAGTCCCTGCAGCATGTATATACCAACTCTAAGATACTTCGTATTTGGAGAAGGAGAAATATTATTCAGTACTTCACTCTTAAGCTAAGAATATATTCCCTCACATTCACGCTCATAGTTTTGCTTTTACCAGGGTTGAAGTTATGGTGCTTTAAGTTTCGGCAGGTACTGAATGAAATCCACTTCCCTTTAAAAAATTAACAAATTAAGATACTAGTGAAATGGGCTGCATTATCATAGACTAAAGTTCTGATTTCGTTGTTTTTTGGCTGCTTGAGAAGTCAATCTGCTCTGGAAGAGTATTAAAACTAAATAAAAAAAAAACATTCTAAGGAATGGGCCAATAAACCATATACACTCTGGAACACAGCTTTTCAGGATATTCCCAGGGTGTAAAAGTACATTGGTTTCTGTGCATCTGTTTGCATAGGACTCATCAAAATGTTTTGAAACCTGACCCATGCCAGATCAGCATGTGTGGGATTTGACAGTGTTGTTTGTTATGCATATTTTAGGATGATCTTGATGTAACATTTTCCATGGCACAGAACAATTCTGTGAAAGAACTCATTTCAATGTTCACAAGACACAGAGGCTGGCATAACCTATAGGTCATTTATAACTGTCCAGTCTTTCAATAAATATTCCTGTAGTTGTGACAAAGCCAACTCTGTTGCATTGAAATGTATAATATATTCGGAATGTAATTGTGCCTTGCCTATGGCATTTGATTTCAATGCCTGATCAGTAATGTCCAGGTCTAAAAGTTTTCTGTAATAAGTAGTCTATTCATTACATCAGCATTAGCGCAGTGATTTTCTGGTCTATACACAATTATATATGCTCTTTGAAGCAGCTAAATATTGTTTTCTTGTTGAATAAATTCTGAAACTTGGTAATATATATAGTTCAGCTATTATCCAGTGCATGACACATTTCTGTTATGTCTTAGGTCAGTGTTTTCTTGTGCTGAGCATGCATGCAGCATACCCTTTTAAATACCTGTATTCACTGCACAACATCCTCTCGTACTCGGTGATTACTTTCTGCAACTTGCACTTCAAGGGTTTCACACCGGAAAATCCGAAAGAATAATAATAAGAAGATATGGTACAGTTTCTTGCATATTACCTTGGCATGTAGATGTTACAGACACTGAAATGTACTTTCTCTTTCATGTAAAAGCCATGATGCATGGTTTAAATATTTTTTTTTCTGGTAGTTCTTTTGACTTATGTTAAAGTTATGTTATCGCCAATGACAAGTGCTCACGATCAGCCCTACTGACATTATCCATATGTCTTCAATTATACCTTTGTAGAGTTAACTCCTCCCTATCAATTGAAAAAAGTTGCTTAAATTCCCATTGCAAGTCTGAGCTATGTACATACAGCCACATACCGCATGTGACACTAATGAAGTCCATATACCATCAGAATTCCACTGTACTGCTTTGAGACCTGTGAATCTCTGGTATGTAATTTTATTGAACTTATTAATCAGAAAGAATGTTCCAGAAATAGAAACCTGAAAGGCTAAAATTTTAGTCTTTTGCTTCACATAAGAAGCATTTTATGAAACTGGCAGATATTTCAATCAGTGGCAGATTGTTGGCATACACAAAACAAATGCCTGTAGTTGTTTAAGAAATCATGAAGACATCTAATGTCTGTGTAAGCAGTGGACCATTGAGATATGGTGCAAGGTGAGGACCACTCAGCAGATGGTAGTTATACAGACAGATGTCTCACTGTCAATCTGCAGCCAGTGCTTCAAATGACCCCGCTGAGTTTAATCAACCCCTCTTTACTCTATGGCTGAGAAATCTGTGTTCAATCACATGTATAAGCAGTAATGTGGAAACTGATGAAGCAGACAGCACAGATCAGAGACACATGCCAATTACTCCCAAGACAGAAGTTTAAGAAGCATATATTCAACTGTTTTCTACTCTTAAAGAATCTGCAGAATCTACCACTGCTATTCTTCCAATTGTCCAACATACTGGCAGTATCTCAACACAACATTCACATTTGTTGAAACTGTGTGTGCAGTGGGATAATTTAATATATAAAACACATGCTGAACATGGGTTTGTTTCAATACTGCACAAACCATGGAAGCTATGGTGGTGCAAATGTGTGTCTCCTGAATAATCTGCCTTTGACTCAGCGATCACATCCACATAAGTTTTGAAATCCTATTGAACTAGTAGTGATTCCTGATAAGATGGAAATTAAGCAACAACGGACTGACTTCAACTGGTCAGTAGCAAAGCTGAAAACAAGGCAAAAAAACAGACATTGCTTCCCCAATATCCCCATGGTATGTAAATAAATTTAAACAAATTAATACACAATATAGTTGTAGAAGGTTTCTCCACTAGACCTTCATACTATTTATGCCAAATGATACTAAAATACACATAACAGAAATTAGGGAACTGCACAAGATTTGGTGTACACATTGTCAGCTAATTGTCCATTGAGGACAGCAAAATTAAAACATATCTCTGATAGTCTGTTATGTAACAATGGATTACCTGGAAGTAATTAATTGCTATGAATGTGATTCTGTTCATAAATCTTGCTTGTGACAGTGCCATGCACCAAAAAGGCTCTGCCATGCATCTCATACACGTCTATGAACCTTCTGCCCAACACAGTCATCTCTGTTCCCTGTCCCTTCATAAGTGCAGTAATGTACTCTAGGGTGTGTACAACACCTTTCCAATGTGTGGTTACTGGGACTGATATGTACTAAGTCACTAGCCCTGTGCTTGATCAAAGAGATCTGGCCAAGAATTAAAATGCACCTACATTAAAGACACATAATGAGTGGCCTGTTGCATTAAATTACCTTTTTTATAAAAATGGACAATATAACAAGCTGTTTTACATTTCTAAGTAGTAGTCTTGACAGTGTAAGTGGCATCCCGATATGAAAAGAACATCATAAAAAGACACAAAAAGAACAGCATGTCTCTTTGCAGGACTAAAAACTTTCTGTTTGATCAAAATATAGTGGTTCAGTGCAAAGAACAACACTATCACCCAAAATTTTGAATAATATTATTCAACCATTAATTCCCGTTGTCTGTTTTGTCCTTTTCCTAAATCCCGTGTTTTATTTTATTCAAGTTCTTTTATATTTACAATATCAAAGGTTGCACAACTTTTCACATATATCCAGGATGACTGTTTTTATACTTAAATGCAGTGATAAAAAATCAACAAAAACTATTAAGCAAAAAAGTGTTAAGCTAAAACAGGTGTGCATTAAAGACTGATTACACAGCTGCATAGTTAGCATGTTGACTATGATTAATTAAAATTAAATTATTGTCTCTACTATAAAAAATAATTCATTTATAACATACAAAATATTATTTTTTCTTATCATCTATAAACTGTATTATGCCAGTGGCCCAGGTCATGGTTGAAAACTGTCTTGTATTAGTCTATTCACTGCAGCTAAAGGACCAAAGAAATAAAGGACACTGACATTTCATTGGCTGATATAGATGGAACCGCAATATGACTTTATAGTCAAACAAAATAATATGCTGTTGGACAAAACTGAGGTTTAGAAAATCACGTATAACAGTAGAATGTTTAGCTTGCAGAAAAAATAAGGCTTGATTACAATTGTTCAGTGAAGACTGAAAAAAATGCAAGAATATTGGCTCCTGATTAAAGTGATGAGACAGAAAGAGAGAGAAAGAGATAAAGTACACCTTCTGTATTTAACTAGACTGAAATTATTTTATCTAAAGGGCAAGGAATATTTAACACTCAAAGAAATATTATCCCATATCAAGAACAATAACCTCTGGCTTCTCTATATATTCCTTAAAAGACACTGGAAAGTTGACTCTTCCCACCCCTCCAGCTCTCTTCACTCACAAGTTCGATTAGATCTTCCTTAGCTTCTCCCCGCCTCAATCCAACCCATGTCTAGGGCCAGTGAGAATATGTAAGATGCTGGTGCAGCATCATACTGCTATTGAGATGTGTGCTCTAACCCACACTACCCCACATCAGCCTTGCAGTTCACAATTTCTCTCTTTGAGAAGTGCATAAGCACTTTCATGCAGGCACAACATTTCAACAGAGAGGTAAACCCACGTGCAGAGCTTCCCAGGCTCTTAATGTTGTGTTTGCAGTGAGCCTAAGTTGCCCCACCCAACTGACACTGGTTGCTCATGCCCATCCTCCAGTGTACAGCCCATCCAACAACCATGCTGCTAGTCAAATACAGATCATCTGGGACACAGTAAGGGCTTTGCATGTCTGCACCTTTGAAGTTGACTCTTGGAAGTTTGAGATTCAGTTGTTGTTGTGTCTTTTGGCTTTTCCCGGTTAGGGGTTGCCACAGCGGAACTCCGGTCCACTAATGATTGGCAGTGGATTTTTACGTGCTGAGTTGCCAGCCTTGACGCACAACCTTCAACGAAGGTACGCCCATTCACACATATCTCCACACAGAAGACGCTGTAGCTGATAATCGAACAGGACAACGTCTTACTGTGAGGCGACAACGCTACCGCAGCAGTAAAAAAGAAATTACTTTCTGGCTACTGTGAAACATTGCAATTCAGTTTCTATGTTATTTTTAATAATTTGTTCAACATAATACACTCTTAATTTGTATACTTTTTTTCTGATAAATGTTGTTGGAACAAGACATTTTTATATTAGCAACTAAGGTAATGTTATAATTTAGTTTATTTTCTTATTAAGTCAATATGATTATTACTGTCTATAACTTTAATATGCATAAACCTAATTCAAACAAAAACTCTGGCGTCTTATTTAGTTTTATAAGTGTTTCTTTTTAATCATTAATATTCATGATTATCTATAATTTTTATTAAAAATGTGTAACTTGTTTATTTTAAATTATTCCTGTCAAAGTTAACAGTTTTGAAATCTTTAACCTAAAATTCCCTTTTGTCTTTAGCTGCAGATGAAATTCCCACCTTGATACTTTCTTTCTTTTGTCTCTCTCTTTTAGTAAGCATCAAGACACTCTTACCATGAAAAAAATAAAGAAGTTATGTACTTACCATAGCGTTCCATGTGAGTTGTTCATCTCGCCTTCATTCTTAAAGATGGGTTCGGAGCCGATCCTGGGCCCCGAGTCGGCCTACAACAAAGCTTGAGATCTTCAGACAGTTCGAGGCCAAATCCCTATCCCATGATACACCTAGAGTTACCTCAGATCTTGTTTGCTGCGGATAATAATACCAGATGTCATTCTGTCACTCTATAAGAGAAAGCCAGAGAAGGGTTGAGCAACCAGGGCAAATCTAGCATCTCAGTCTTCGAAAAACCCTGGAGGGGTTAGGAGTGTGGGAAGTAAGAATGAAGACGAGATGAACAACTCACATGGAACGTTATGGTAAGTACATAACTTCTTTATGCGAAGTTGTTCTATCTCGACGTTCATTCATACAGATGGGTAGTGTCCCAAGCACCATCTATCTCGGGTGGCTCACAGGAGTATGTTTTTGAGGACAGTAGACCCAAATGAGGACCTGTCCCTGGAGGCTCTGTCAACTTTGTAATGAGTGATAAAGGTATGAGGTCTTGACCAAGTGGCTGCTGCACAAATGTTGTCTATAGGGAGTCTAGCAGAAAAAACAGAGGATGTAGACACTGCTCTGGTAGAACGAGCCTTCATTTTGTGTTGTAAGGGCATATTAGCAGCTGAATAAACAAATTTTATACAGTCGGATAACCACTTAGACAGACTTGTTTTTGCCACTGGCATACCTTTTCTGGAATCTGAAAAGGAAACGAAAAGCTGTTCTGATTTCCTAAACTCTTTTGTCCTACCCAAGTAAAATCTGAGCTGTCTATGAACATCAAGCTTGTGCAGCATATACTCTAAGTTGTTAGAGTGATTGGGGAAGAACACTGACAAATCAATAATTTGGTTAAGGTTAGCTTCAGTACAAACCTTAGGCAAAAAGGAGGGATTAGCTCATAGTGAGACTCTGTCAGCATGGAAAATCAAATAAGGAGGCTTAATGGACAAGGCTTGAAGCTCTGACACTCTGCAAGCAGAAGTGATAGCTACTAAAAAGATAGCCTTCCATGACAAATATTTCAAATCGCATGAGGAGGCTGGTTCGAATGGAGGGAGAATAATGTGAGAAAGCATAAAATTTAGATTCCATGGGGTATGCGGGGATTTCACAGGTGGTCTGAAATGAAAAGTCCCTTTGAGAAAGGCTTTGGATAATTTGTGTGACATTATGTTCAATCCTTCAAATCCAAAGTGACAGTTAGAGATAGCAGCAAGGTGAACCCGAACTGTTGCTGCTGCAGTTCCTTTGTTGAAAATCATGGTCAAGAACTCTTGTTTAGAGGCCATAGGGGCTAGGTAGGGATCAATGTTGTTTTAAGAGGCCCATATAGAACATGTTTTCCATTTGCTATGGTATAGCTTCCTAGTAGAGGATTTACGAGAGGATATTAGAATTTGTTGCATCTTATTAGAAAGGTTATAGAACCTGGCTATGATGGGAACTGGAGCAGCCTAGCTGTCAGCTTCAGGGACTGAAGAGAGGGATGAAGTTCCCTTAACAAGTGTGTCAGAAGATCTGGAACTGGATCCAGAATTCAGAGGTCCTCCAAATGATGAAGTCAAAGGAAGGGGGACCAAATCTGATGATGCCAATAATGGGCTATTAGAATGATGGTCCTTCCCAGGGCTTTTGCTTTCTGTAGTACTTTGGGTATCATGGGAATTGGTGGGAATGCATAGAGGAAACCCGGAGGCCAATCGTGTACAAGTGCATCCCTTGGGGCTTCTCCCAGAGGGGGAATCAGGGCAAAGTAGCTTCTGCATTTCGTGTTCATGTGGTTGGTGAAAAGGTCGCAGCAAGCCTGGCCCCACGTGTGGAATATCCTGTTCGCTATTTCTTTCTTGAGGGACCACTCACGTGGCAACAAAATTGCTCTACTCAGCTTGTCTGCTATCACGTTGGATTTCCCTAGGATGTGCATTGCTAACAGTCTTCCATGACAAATATTTCAAATTGCATGTGGAGGCTGGATCGAATGGAGGGAGAATAATGTGAGAAAGCATAAAATTTAGATTCTATGGGGTATGCGGGGATTTCACAGGTAGTCTGAAATGAAAAGCCCCTTTGAGAAAGGCTTTGGATAGTTTGTGTGACATGTTCAATCCTTCAAATCCAAAGTGAAAGTTAGAGATAGCAGCAAGCTGAACCTGAACTGTTGCTGCTGCAGTTCCTTTGTTGAAAATCATGGTCAAGAACTCTTGGATAGAGGCCATAGGGGCTAGGTAGGGATCAATGTTGTTTTGAGAGGCCCATATAGAATTTTTTTTCCATTTGCTATGGTATAGCTTCCTAGTAGAGGATTTACGAGAGGATATTAGAATTTGCTGCGTCTCATTAGAAAGGTTATAGAACCTGGCTATAATGGGAACTGGAGGAGTCAAGCTGTCAGCTTCAGGGACTGAAGAGAGGGATGAAGTTCCCTTGACAAGTGCGTCAGAAGATCTGGAACTGGAAGAGGATTTGATGAGGGATCTCAACTTTTTTTGAGGCTGATAATGGAGTTTTTCCAGTCTTGGGACTTCACCTTATTCCACATCAGTTTCCTGACTGGCTTACTTTTTTTGGAGGAGAGCGTCTTGGTTCTACTGGGTGTGGTAAGATCCATGCATTTGTGAACGTGTTCATACAGTGCATTAGTGTAGATTCGGCGGTCATGCAATTGATCTCCATTTGCATGGGTGCAGTGAAGTTAGCCACCTCTGTTTTTAGGAGCCCAAAGTTAGCTTTGGAGAAGTTTTTCATGGTGGTTATCTTTGCGGGGGGTGGGGGTGGGAGGGATGTGGATTTCCAAGGTGATTAGTTTGTCGGAGGATATAACCAGGGAGGAGTTGACTATTGGTGTAGAGCAACGGTCACCCATGTTAATAATGACCAGGTCAAGGATGTTGCTACCTCTAGAGGGGTAAGAACGAGCTGCTCCAGGGCATTGGAATTAATGAATTCTAGGAAACATTGGGCAAGTGTATTGGTACACGAGTAGTTTTCCCAGTTAATGGAAGGGTAGTTGAAGTTGCCCAGTATGAGAGTGTTAGGTTGAACCTTAATATTCTCCAGGGTGCTTAGGAACATGGAGTGTGAGTCTTGGGACATGGTTGTGGACCTATAGCAGGCTACAACCTGAATCGCTGTCTTACCCAATGTTAGCTGCACCTGAAGTATCTCAGATGCATTATGTTGGGCTACCTGTCTAAAGATTGTGTGCATCCTTTATGAATATGGAAACACCACCGCCTTTGGAGCTTCTATCCAAGTTCTGGGGCCGAAAGGTGTGGAATGAGTTATAGCCTGGTAGTGCAGGGGTGCTTTCTGTATATATATATATATATATATATATATATATATATATGTATATATATGTATATATATATATATATATATATATATATGTATATATAAAGGACGACCTATCGTAACATGAAGAGAGGTCAACCACCACTGAAGATCCTTTCTGCATGTGTTTGTGATCATTATAAGATGAGTCACTGGGAGCTCTTGGTAAGACCACTGAGTGACCAACAGCCACTGCAGAATCAGCATGTGCATGCAACCCAACGGTATGGCTAATATTGTGGCTGCCATCATGCCTAACAATTTTAGTACTTCTGATGCTGGAGCCTTGTTTTTGAATATGATATTGTAGACCTGCTGATGGAGTATTAAGACTCTTTCTGCTGGAAGTCTCAAGGTGGTGGTGGTGGTGGTGTCCACTTCTGCTCCAATAAAAATGGTATGTTGCGATGCCGACAAGGCAAATTTTGCAATGCCCAGATGACTGCAGAGTAAAAGAGTGGTGTCCCTGGCTTGTACAAGTTGATGCTTGGTGGTGGAAGTGAGGAGCCAATCATCTAGGTACGGAAACACCTGGAATCCTAAACATCTCAGGTGAGACATGACCACTGCCATACATTTGGTGAACACTCTGGGGGCTGTAGTAAGACGAAAGGGCAGGGCTCGAAACTGGTAATGATTGGCTCCCAGCCAGAAGTGCAGATGTTTCCTGGATGGTCTGGCCATTTTTATGTGGTAGGACGCATCCTGAAGATCTATCGAGCACATCCAATTGTCTTTCCCTAAAAAGGGAAGTATCGACTGAAGCGTGACCATCCGGAACTTCTCTTTCTTGATGGATCTGTTTAGTCTGCTGAGGTCCAATATAGGTCTCCAGTCCCCTGTCTTTTTTGGAACTAAAAAGAATCTTGAGTAAGTTCCGGATCCTATCTGGTCTGCTGGGACTGGATGGATGACTTTTTCTTAGCAACGATAGGACCTCTGTTGTTGCCTGTATATATACAGTTGCCTGTATATATTCAGTTCCACTGGGTGGAACATTTGGGATTTTTCTTGGCAGTGGAGGGGGTGTGGCAAAAGGAATAAAATATCCTCTGGAAATTATACTTTGTACCCAGTTGTCATTTCTTATTTTGAGCCAGGCATCTGAATACAAAGATAAGCGACCCCAGACTGCCTCCAGAGTAGGACAGTCAGGCCTCCTTTCTGGAGCACTAGCAGGGCTTCCCAAAGAACTGATCTCTGTCACCCTGGTCTTGCGGACCCCCTCTACAGCAAGGGCAGCGTCTTCCATTATTGCCCCCTCCTCTGCCCCTGGAGGGGGGGGTTCACCATGTGTGCCCTGAAAGGCTCCTTGGGCTTTACGGAACCACATCACATCCTTCCTCCCCTTTGACCCTTGGGGTAGGGTCTGGTAGGGGTGGAAAAACAGACTCCGATGGCAGACAGAGTCTTTCCTTCCTGCTTACACCTAGTCAAAGTTTCCTTAACTTTTGGCCTGAAAAGGGATGAGCCATCAAAAGGTGTGTTGATAAAAGATGACTTAAAGGGCTCCGCGAAGGAACATAAGCGCATCCAGGAGTGTCTCCTAAGAGCAATTCCTGTACTGCTGCTCTGCTCACTCCATCAGCTGCATATGAAATGAGGCGCATGGATGAGTTTACTATGGAATTGAGGGTAGCAAGCTGGGAGGCAACTTTAGCTGAAGCTTCTGCAGCTACTGTACCCTGAAGAGTATCTCCGAGCTCTTTTAAGAGATATCTTTGCAATTTAGTAAAATGGGTGAGATAGTTGAGCGAATGCAGTGCAAAAGTCACTGAACTGTACGTGCACTTCCCATATATATCCATGATACTAGAATCTCTGTTAGGCGGATGGATAGAGGAGGACGTTTCCGAAATTTCCTTTTTGGTGGCTGCAGCCACCACCATGGCATCAACTGGCACTTCTTTAGTAAGAAAAGATTTGTCCTGGGGGGCAGAAATAAATTTATTAGGCCTCCTAGGGACAGGCTCCATGGTTTCCAGAGACACCTACGCCCTTCATGAGACCAGCTGCATAAGCTCATTGAAGGGCGGAGACACCCAAGAGATGGAGGGCTGAGACTCGAAAGCCTTCAGGAGAACTGACTCATCTTCAGTAGGGTTGTTGGACTGCCAGTCACCCCTCTGCCTAAGGATTTCTAATATCTCAGCAAAAGAGATATCCTCAGAGGGGGACCGTGGGGGGACCCTGCTGATTCATCCAAGTCAGTATTGGATGTGAGAGACTCCTGTGGGGAGTTTAAATGTTTCCTCTTACAGATTCTCTTCCTGGGAACCTCATCAGTGGGGACTTCTGGTGAGGTCTTGGAAGAGCAGGGATCACACAATGGGGCTTTCTGAGGCTCTGGGTCTCTACAATTAGCAAGGATCTGTGAAGCAGAAGCACACATAAGGTGCTTTTTGGGAGGAGGTAGCCAGACCTGAAGTCGACAATGTCTTAGGAGACATAACTCTCCTCATGGCTTTGAAGGCACCTCTGCTCTGATGAGAAGGGACTGACGGATCCAAGGAAGCCATCGATACCCCGGCACTGGGACAGTGGGCTCTGAGCCAGAGGTAGGAGCTGAGCTCATCTGAGCCAAAGCCCCGAGAGGCAGAGTCAGAATTGACAAGTCGGTCCGACTATCCTCCCCGGACCCGACCAGAGAGTGTCGGCTCCTAGATTCCTCGATCGGCAACGAGGACATCAGAGTAAATGGAGCTGGGGACACTGGAACAGGCGTCGGCTCCGAAGGCTCAATGATCATCAAGTGCAACTCTTCCCGCTCTGAAGGACAGGTATGGCTCAGAAGAGGAAAAGTAGTAGATGGTAAAAGGGCCTTCGGTTCCAAAGTCGTTTGGGTCGGAGCCGATAAAAATTTAGCGAAGGCTGGTGCCTGTAAAAGCTTCTGAAGCACACGATCCACATCCAAATCGGAAAGGCTTATCGATGACCGAGACGATTGGATAGAAGGAGGTATAGATTGCAGGAGTGGAATCTTAGGCATTTCAGAAACCGGTTCCAGAATCGGGGACCGGCTCTGAAAGGACAAGACTGTTGGCTCTGAGGGCTGTGGAACCGACGTCTAAGGTTTTTTAGATTTTTTTTTACCTCAGAAGAAGTAGAAGCCTTAGAAGACTTTCAGGATTTGCTAGATCCTGGTTGCTCAAAGCTTCTTGAAAGGATGGTTTGACTAAACCTCTGTCAATTAACTTTCTCTTTCTCTCCTGGAGAACCCTAGAAGAGAAAGAATGACAAATGGAGCAGCTTTTCCGAAGGTGCAATGCTCCCAAACAGTAAACACAATTCACATGACTGTCAGTGACAGACATTTTTTGTCCACATTTAGGACATTTCTTAAACCCTGGTGTTTATCTTTATCCTGATCAGCCATACTGGAACACTCAATCTCAAGAGGGTACTGTAATGAACTAGACACACCCAAAAAAGTATCAAACAAGCCCTTTTAAAACTATGGGCTAATAAGCACACACACTATACTATTTATCTAAAATTCTAATGACTAAATATCTAAATATTCAAAGCTGTGACAGAAAAAGTCACTATTCAAAGGCACACAACTACTATACAAACTACTATTCACAGTAAAGATTTAACAAGCCCTAAAATAAAACGAGGCCAAGAGAGCTAACTACTAGTTAAGAAAAAAGCACACCAAGGAAAGGGAAACTGCACAATAAGCTATAAGAGCTAAGCTAAGTCTAAAGAGAAATATATGAAAAAATATATTTTTAAGTATTATAATAAATTTGAAGAAAAAAGTTTTGTACTGGCCCGAGCTATGCGAGGAACCTCCAATCTATTGCAGCGGCAAACTAGATCTGGGGCAACTCTAGGTGCATCATGGGATAGGGACTTAGCCTCGAGCTGTCTGAAGACCTCGAGCTTTGTAGTAGGCCAATTCGGAGCCTCGGCTCCAAACCCAGATGTAAGAATGAACGACGAGATAGAACAACTTCACCTGTAATCATTTTATAAGAGTAAAATGTTCAATAAAACTTTCATTACTTTGCCACTGGCTTAACTGTAAAGTCATTAATATGTTTTTCTTTCTTACTTTCTTTCTTCATGCTTCAAAATCTGATTTAATTGGCTCTAAAATGTTTTTCATAAACTCAAAGAAGAGATGGCTCTCTCAAATATTTGGATCAGATACAGAAGGGTCGCGTTTACGTGTTTTTTGGCTCAATTAACCAGAGCTGCTCTGCGTTTCATGTACTATGCTAGAGGTCCAAAGTGTGAATCTAAGCCATCCAAAGCTAAGAACAAGAAACTAATCCTATTTTGATCTTGATCTGCACTTTTTCATCTGTATTTTACTGTTTTACTGCATTCATTTATGCCTTTTTGACTGTTTTACTGTTTGTTCCTGCTTATCTGCACTTGTTTTGCAATTAAATATTGCTTAGTTAGCATAGATTATAATCAGACTTGCTAAATCTAGCCTGTTTTTCATACACTTGAACTCAAATCCAGCCATCTTACATTAATAAGGACTCCCTGCACCCCTGTGGCAGAAGAGTGTGGCTATCGCCATGTCTGAGCTGGGATTGCTGGAGGAAGAATCATTGTTTTTTCTTACTGGCAGACTAGTTTAAAACTGTTAATTTTGCCTGTATATAAGCCTCACATTGGCAGAGTTTTTGGCTCAGTTAACCTGAGCTGTTCTGCGTTTGGCATCCTTTGCCACTCCATTTGTATACTTGACTTAGTAATATGCACGGCAACTTCCGATGTTGAGCCCTTGTGAGACTTGCTAGTGGATGGCTCCAACCTGGGGAAACTATTTCCAGGATTTACATCTTTATCAGTGGTCTTCATTGTAGTTCCTTTCTTCTTTGAATCAACAACCGTAGCACTATTGTGCTTGGTGGGTGTATCTTTCTGTGCCGATTCACAAGCATTGTTTGCATTATTCTGTTGTTGCAAATCCTCTGAGTTAGGTCGATAAAATATGTTTCCTTCCAGGAAATCTTGATAATCCCGTGCTAACTTCCTAACTTTTATATTCTTTAATTTGTTGTCATAGTTGGAAAGTGCTTGCTGCAGTCGTTCTGTAAGTATACAAATGGAATTAAAAGGAGCCAGACTGAAGAACACGGCTTGGTTTTTCTGGTTCTACCTGTTTTAATGAAATAAGAAAATGCTCACAGGAGATACAGGTCTGCCAGCAGAGGCAGAAAACGCAGAAAACTGTCCACTTGAGAAACAGTGATTCCTTGGTGGTTAACTTATCAGAGCATGTTTTAAGTGAGGCACAGGAACATTTACTTAATAAAGGATTATCATTCATACCATCTCTTCCTTCGAGGATGAATGAGTTTGTCATGAATAGAAGATACTTTGGATGAAATGTCCTTAAAAGAATGTACAGGAATAATGAGCAAGATTGTAAAGCTGGAAACGTCAATACTATATTAAAGAAACGCAGCACTTTTATTCCCATGACACATCCTGTAGTGGAAACTTTCATGAAAGTTTGTGAGAATGAAGTACTACAACTCAGAAATCATAGTAACTCTAGGAACTTTTGTAATACGGATTATGCAGAAAAAGATGCATTGAAAGAACTGATGAGTAATGACATTATTATTAAGCCTACTGATAAAGGAGGATGCACAGTAATCATGGTTAGACCTGTGTATCATGAGAAGATGATCAGTATGTTACAGGATGATAAGCCCTATAAGGAGCTACATAAATGGGAGATTAATAACATTATTTGTCGGATAAGAGACAAGTTATATGATCTGCTTATGACACACGTCATCTCCAAAAAGCTCTACAAGTATTTAATAGTATTGCATCCTCTTATACCCATAATTAAAGTTTAAATTAAATTAAAAAATTAAATTAATTAAAGATTAAAGTTCATGCAATCCCATGAAAAAAGAAGTTATGCACCTACCAAAAAGTTCCATGTTTGTTGTCCTTCATCTCGCCTTCCTTCGTGCTGGTTGGGTTCGAAGCAAATCCTCGGCTACAACTCCGCTGATATACAATAGCTTGAGAGCTTTTACTGGCTCAAGGCTATCCCTAATCCCAACGTGCCTAGCAGCAGCTACCCAGATCTCATTTGTAATAGCCCACACTACACATGTGTAGTAAGAAAAACAATTTTCTTACTAAGCTCTTACACCAAGGTAGGAAGGAAAGAAAAAAGGACAAAGTATGGTTAACCATCCTGGTATGTCAGCAGGAAACTCAGCCAGTGTAACCAATAAAGAACTCCTCTCAAACCTCCAGGAAGGGGGAAGGAGGGGGGAACGCAAGAAGGAAGGCTAGATGAAGGACAACAAACATGGAACGTTATGGTAGGTACATAACTTCTTTATGTTATGTTGTCCCATCTCACCTTCGTTCTTGCTGGTTGGGACCGCTTCCCCAGTACCTGGTTCTTGGGTGGCTCACTGGAACAAACTCTTCAGGACCATGGAACCAAAGGATGCCCTATTCCGGGAGACTACATTCACTTTGTAATGAGAGATAAAGGTATGAAGATTTGCCCGTGTTACTGCTGCACAGATTGAATCTAAAGACAATTTAGCTTGGAAGGCAACAGAGGTGGCTAAGGCCCTGGTTGAATGTCCCCTGAGTCTTCCTGGAAGCGTCTTTTTACGAAACCATATGAATAAGTGCTTGTGTCTGACAGCCATTTTGGTAATGCTACTTTAGAAACTGGACAACCTTGCTTATTGTTAGCAAAGGATATGAACAATTGGTCTGATTTTCTGAGGTCTTTGGTCCGGTGTAACTAAAACCGTAATTGTCTATGAACATCCAATTGATGTAATCTATAGTCTACCTTGTTGCCAAAATTGGGGAAGAACACAGGAAGCTCAATGGACTGATTTAAGTTATACTCAGAACAAACCTTTGGCAAGAAAGAAGGATTGGTCCTTAGAGAGACTCTGTCTTTGTGAAAAATGAGATACAGCAGGCGAATAGACAAAGCATGTAATTCAGAAACCTGTCTAGCTGAGGTTATAGCACCCAAGAAGAGGGTTTTCCAAGATAGAAACTTAAAGGGGCAAGATGCTGCTGGTTCAAAAGGGGACAGAACCATTGAAGCTAAAACCAAATTTAGGTCTCGGGGGGGGGTTCTCTTACCGGGGGCCGCAAAAGTGCTGTACCTCGTAAGAATGCTCTGTACAACTTATGGGACATAATATTTGAACCCAAGTCTCCTACATGAAAATTGGAGATGGCAGCCAGTTGGACCATAATAAAAGCTGCAGCTGCCCCTTTTTCAAAGGTTTTGGCCAGAAAGTCAAGAATCTTGTGAACAGGAGCCATACAAGGATCAATGTTATTACTTTTGGCCCAGTAAGAGAACCTCTTCCATTTGCTAGTGTAAATCCTCCTAGTAATGGGCTTGTGGGAGGACACTAGTATGTGTTGTACAGCAGGGGAAATGTCTGGGAGCCAAGCTAAGACTGGAAGTGGAGTAACCAAGCAGTCAGCTTGAGAGTTTGAAGGGATGGGTGAAGCCAGCCTGACTGATGCATCAGGAATTCCAGAACTGGGTCCAGTATCCAGGGCTCCAGTTGAAGGTGATGGCGAAGAAACGGAAACCATATCTGACGAGGCCAGTAAAGAGCAATGAGGAGGAGTTTGCAACCCAATGGTTTTGCTTTCTGAAGTACCTTTGGAATGAGAGAGAAGGGTGGAAAAGCATATAGTAGTCCCAGAGGCCAATCGTGAACAAGTGCATTCCTGGGTGACTGTCCCAGAGGCGGAACTAGGGCAAAGTAGCTGCTGCATTGGGGAGTAGCAAAAAGATCACAGCATGGCTGTCCCCATATGTGGAAAATCAAGTCCACAACTTTTTGCTTCAGGAACCACTCATGAGGCATGAGGATAGCCCTGCTGAGCCTGTCCACTATCACGCTGGATTTTCCAGGAATGTGCATTGCAATCAGAAAACATTGGGAAGACATCGCCCATTGCCATACTTGAAGTGCCTCCCGACACAAGGGGTAAGATCTGGTTCCGCCCTGCTTGTTGATGTACCATACCACTGACATATTATCTGTCTGGATTGCAATGGTCCCTGTAGAGAGAGAGTCTTGAAATGCTTGCAACGCCAGAAGCACCACTCTCATCTCTAGAACACTGATGTGCAAATGGTACTCGTGAGGTTGCCACATTCCTTGGACAGTCCATTCCAGATAATGCCCTCCCACCCTATCTGGGATGTGTCCGTGGTCACTGTGGCTACCGGATGTGGGTCTAGAAAGGGTCTGTTCAGAGTCACCTGGGGGGAGAACAGCCACCATAGTAGGTCCTTTTTGCAAGATTCCGTGATCAAGATCATGTGTGACATTGGCAATTCCTGGAAAGACCACAGAGCGAAAGGAAGCCACTGTAGAATCTGCATGTGGAAGCGTGTTAAAGAAACTAGTGTAATAGCTGCAGCCATTGAGCCCAGTACTTGTAAGACTTGTCTTGCCTGAACTCTCGTCTTGTTTATGAGAAAAGAAACTTGTTGACGAATGGATGACACCCTGTCTAGAGGCAGTTTTGCTATCATGCGTCTTCTATCTAAGTCTGCCCCAATAAAGGTAATAAGACTGACAAGGCAACAAGGCAGAATTTTCGTAGTTTATTGTGATGCCTAACTGGGAACAAGCTTGGATTGTGTAGTCCCGTGCCTTGATTAGTTGATGCTTGGTGGTAGCAGTGAGGAGCCAGTCATCTAGATATGGAAACACCTGGAATATTAGATGCCTCAAGTGAGCCGTGACAACTGCCATACACTTGGTGAACACCCTGGGGGCTGTGGTGAGACCAAAGAGCAGGGCCCTTAACTGATAATGACTGGCTCATGGCCAGAAGCATAGGAATCTCCTGGATTGCCTCTCCATTTTTATATGGTAGTACATGTCCTGGAGATCTATGGAGCACATCCAATTGTCCTGACCCAAGAAGGGAAGAATGGACTGCAGTATCACCATCTGGAACTTTGCCTTTTTTACCAGTTGGTTTAGCTTGCTGAGATCCAACATTGGTCTCCATTCTCCTGTTTTCTTTGGAACTAAAAAGAACCTTGAGTAAGTTCCAGATCCGATTTGGTCTGCAGGGACTTCCTGGATGGCTCTTTTTTCTAGCAATCTTTGAACTTCTAGGACTGCATGATCCCAAAGACTGGGTGGAACATCTGGGATAGAACATTTGTCTTTTGAGTGAAACTGAGAAAAGAGAATTTTGTAGACCCTGGATATTATCAACAGTACCCATGTTTCTCTTGTGATAGATTGCCAGGCTGCTTGGTACAGTAATAGTCTGCCCCCGACTGCCTCCAGAGGTGGACAGCTGGTCCCTTCAGGAGTGCTGGAAGGGCCTAGCAGAGAAAGTATCTCTGTTGCGCTGCTGTTGCAGACCCCCTCTGCCACGAGGGCGGCATCTTCCATTGTTTCACCCTCTTCCCGTGGGAGAAAAAGCACCACGTGTGTCAAGCGAAGATCCCTGGGATTTTCAGAACCACATTTTCCCACTCTTTTGACCCTTAGGATAGGGTCTAAATGGAGTGGAAAAATGGACCCCCTGTGGCAGAGAGAGTCTTGCCATCTTGTTCACACCTGGTGAGAGTCTCTTTTACCTGAGGCCCAAACAAGGACGAGCCATCAAAGGGGGTGTTGGTAAATGAAGACTTAAAGGGTTCCGCAAATTGACAAAGGTGCATCCAGGAGTGTCTGTGTAAAGCTACTCCAGTACCTGCTGCCCTACTCGCTCCATCTGCTGCATAAAAAATGAACCTCATGGAGGAGTTTACCATGGAGGTCAAGGTCGCAAGCTGGGAAGCTGGCCTGTTCACAACTCCCTCAGCTGTAGAATCTTGCAGGGTATCTCCTAGCTCCTTTACGAGATCCCTCTGAAGTCGTGTGAAATGTGACAAGTAATTCAGCGATCTGAGAGTAAAAGTCGCTGAAGAAAACATACACTTCCTATACCTGTCCATCGTACGAGACTCTTTGTTCAGCGGATGGACAGATGAAGAATTTTCCGCAAGTTCCTTCTTGGGGGTTGCTGCCACCACCATGGCATCAACAGGGACACCCTTGGAGAGGAAAGACTTATCTGCTGGAGCTGCAATAAATTTGTTCGGTCTTATCAGACATGTTCCATGGTCTCTGGAGTGCTTCACGACTTTCGACTCACTACAGACAAAAGTGAGTCAAAAGGCAGAGACACCCAAGAGGTGGAGGGTCGGGAACCAAATACGTCCAGGTATACAGACTCGTCCTCAGAAGGGGCTAGGGACTTCCAGCCACCCCTCTGTCTGAGGATTTCCAAGATGTCTGAAAAAGAGATATCCTCAGAGGGGGACCGTAGGAACCCTTCTGACTCATCCAACTCCGTATCCAAAGTGATAGACTCCGGGGAGACTAGATGCTTCCTCTTACATTTCTTCTTCTGAGGGACCTCCTACGAATGTTCGGGGGAGGTTTCAGAAGAAGTGGTGTCACCCAGTGGGGCATCCTGGGGCACAGGTTCCCTACGCTTGGCAGGAAGAGGGACAAAGGTCGGCACAGGCACCGAGGGAGAAGAAGCCAATGGAGCCGAGAGTGGAGCAGTCTTAGGAGACAGCACACTCCTCATCACCTTGAAGGTGCCACGGTCCCGAGTGGAAGGAGCCTCTGGCTTTGAAGAGCCCGGAGATCTCCTTCAAACTGGGAGTGAAGGCTCCGAGGCCGATGTAGAATCTGAGCTCACCTGCAACAAAGCTCCAAGAGGGAGAGCAGGGTCAGAGATGCCACTTCCCCCCTCAGAGCTGGCGAGATAGTTTTGGCGCCCAGACCCCTCGGACTGAGACATCGAGGAGATTGGAGGGGGTAGTCGGAACAGATAAGGGTGAAGAAACCTGAGCCGATCGTTACATCACCACGACCTCCATGCACTCCGGCTCTGAGCCCAAGAGAGTCGGAGGAGGAATCGATGGAGAAGCTGGGAAGGCCGAAGGAGCCAAATTCTTATGGGCTGGACTCAGGAGTAATTTAGGAAGTGCCTGTGACTTGAGGAGCCTGTTGAACACTCTCTCCATGTCGTGATCCAAAAGTCTGGAAGACCGAGAAGAGTTTGAAGAGGACTGATGACTGCTCGCTCCAGGTTGCACCAGAGGAGATTGTGGAGCAGAGAGTACTAGCTCCAAAGAGGAAGACCTTGATCTCTTATGGATCCGGAATGTTTCCAAGGACACAGGTGTTGCCGCCGGAGACTTAGCATTGTCAGAGCCAATGCTGGGGGCCGACAGAGTCGAAGGCTTCTCAGTAATTTTTGTCTGTTCCGTGCTCAGAACCAATGGCTTGGAGTGTTTCCCGGACACATTGGATGGTTGAGGACCCTGAGACGAGGCATCTTAAGGGTTCTTCAGGAGGCCACATAAAATAAGCTTATTTTTTCTTTCCTGCAGAACTCTGGAACTGAAAGCATGACAGATCGAGCAAGAGTCCTGCAGGTGAACAGCCCCTAAACAATAAATGCAACTCATGTGCCTGTTCGTAAGGGACATTTTCTGGCAACACAAGTCACATTTTTTAAACCCAGGGGGTTTAGACTCTTTAGACATAACTAGCACTAGTCAGGGAAAAGGTTTTCACAGAGAAACTATCACTCACAGCCTACAACAAGCAGAAGTAAAGAGGCTGATGACCATAAAGGAAAAAAAACTTAAAATTATCTTTTTTTGAAAGGAAGAAGAGGGAAGGGGAGAGCCTCTAACTTAAATGGCAATCCCAGAGAAGGGCTGAAGAAAGGGAAGAACCCTCTAACTTAAAATGAGCTCTAAGTGGAAAGCAGGCCTGAAAGAAAAAACGACACCCAAAAAACACCACAAAGAGCAGACAAAGGGGTCGTTAGACTAACGAAGAAAGATACACAGTCTAATGAGTCAATATAACCAGTAAATTTACCAAATAATTAGTAAGTAACTACAAAAACATAAAGTACTTAGCCTGAGCCAGTATGGAGCAATCTCGACTCTGGGTAGCTGCCGCTAGGCATGTTGAGATAAGGGGTAGCCTAAATCCAGTAAAAGCTCTCGAGCTATTGTATATTGGCAGAGTCTGAGGGCAAGATGGGACAACATGACATTTACCATTATCACAATTGATGATGCATGGCAAAAGTGGTTGGAATGTAGATGAGGTGAAATGAGAGAAAAGCTCACCCCTTAGCCATCTTCTTTGTGAGTTTAGGTGAAATGGTGGGAGGGAGGTCAAGGCAAAACTGGATTGCTACCTACTGTGGTTTTAATGAGGTACATCCTCTCAGGAATTTCTTTCCACAAGTGTGGTTTGCAGCTAAAGGCAGGTTTTAAGTAATAAACTTCATTCAGTAATTATTAATGAAGTGATTTGCTATATTGGTAACAATCGGCTTAATGTTCAAACCAAATACCAAGAAAGTGTAAAGTATTCAACCCAGGAACGACCTTACTAATAATGAAGATGGTTTGGATTCTTGCACAGTTACAGTTAAGTCTCTGTCCAGGATGTCATTTTAGCAGGCCCTTTTTTTATTATTAATGTGGTAATATAAGTATGTTGAAAATTATTCTGAAAGTGAACGCTGGATTTGCAGTTCAAATTACTAGGTTAATGATGCCGTGACACTACAACACTTTATGTGTGGTGACGACTGCTGCCCTGTTAACAGAAAAGTACCGCAAAGAGAAATACATGAAGCAATGTTGGAAACTGAAGCCCAGCAGCATACTAGGGGATGACCATTTTATGGAAAGGGGTGAACAAAGGACATCTGGGGATGTTTTGAATGTCACTGATTCTACAGAAGGCCTAAGATGTTCTTACACACAGCAATGATGCTAGACATGTCTGTCAGATTATAATAAATAACTGGAAGATTCTTACAACAGAAGATAGCATCAAAGATATTGTTGGTGAAAAACCCAGGTTATGTTTTAAGAACAAGAAAAATTTGAAAAGACTATTATGCAGGGATGGAAGTTTTAATAAGACTGTCTCAACATCAATGCGAACTGGTACTTTTCCTTGCAGGAAATGCAAAGCCTGTAGTTATATTAATTATAAGAACTGTTTTCAGCACTCATAACTGGGAGAATTTTTCATCTAAGGACGTATGCAGATTGTCCCAAAAGAATGTGATACACATTGATGAATGTGACTCATGCAACAGTTTTTATGTTGGCAAGACAAACAGATGACTCAAACATAGGTTCATAGGTAGGTACTAGGCTATTGGCCCTAGGGCCTATATAAGCCTAGCCAAAGGGTACCCTGGCTTTTGTCACCCAAGAAAATTATTTTCCTGTGCCCCTGTCAAGCAGAGCCACAGAAATGATCCCCGAAGTGAATTTCCTATCTTCCATCCAATCATCAAGATTTTTCTTGAAGAGTGCTAATGAGGAGCTTTGTTTCATACTGATAGGTAGTTTGTTCCAGAGTATGGGAAGCCTCTGGGACAGGAATATATCCCTCCAGCATGTTCTGTTTATTTTGATGACAAGACTTAGGTCCCTAGAGTGTGTAGCTCAGAGGGATTGGGATTTCTTTACGTGGAGCATGTCCAACAGCTCTGGGTTTGACATAGCTTTGTATGTTAGGTAGAGATCACCTCTGAGTAGGCGATATGCAACAGAGTAAAGCTGGAGTTTTTTAATACGGTCTGCGCAGGGTATCTGTTTGAGGCCGGTAATCCTCTTTGTGAGGTATTTCTATGACCTTTCCAGTTGTTGTAGATGTCTTGTGAGGTACATATCAAAAGGGGCATTGTACTCTATAATGGGTCTAATGAGCGATGAGTAGAGGGGAACAATGACCTGTTTTTTCCTGGATGAGAAACCTTTTGTGATGAGGTGTGCCATGTAGAAGGATTTCCTGACTACTGTGGTGATGTAATTATTAAAGGAGAGACTACTGTCCACCTGAGTCCCAAGGTCTCTTATCAAACTTTCGGTGTTAAGTAGACTACCGCTTATGTGGTAGTTCATGGGTGCAGAGTTTTTAACAAAAGGGATGACAATGCACATCAGATCTTGCAACATCTCAGTGACATTAGGCTTTGTAATACAACTAATCCCTTATTTCAGCATATTTCAGTTCATGCTGGACATAGTCTTTGCTTTATGGTATTGGAAATTCTTCCTGAAAACTTAAGATGTGGGGATCTGACAAACAGAACTGAGTTTATTGAAGCACGTTGGATAATGGATTTCTAGGCAGATAAACTGTCTGGATTAAATGGCAAGGTGCCTTTAAAACCCCTAATGCCTAACGTTTATCTGCAAGGCCATGGAAATAATCATCATAGATCTTATTAACAAGGACAGAGGCGACCTTCAAACTCTTAACCCGACCCAGTCTGGTTTCATCAAGGGTAGATCTTGCTTATTAAACCTGATGAACATATTTGAGAATGTCACCAAAGCCCTGCATGAGGGCAAAGCAGTACATACCACCTATCTTGACTTAGCCAAGGCTTTTCACACAATCCCCCACTCAGAGATCATTGAGAAACTCTCCCAGCTGGGGATTAACCCATACGTCACTAGACAGGTAGCCAACTGACTCACAGACAGTATGCACACTGTCAAAGTTGAGGAGTCCATCTCCAACAGTAGACCAGTTAACAGTGGGGTACTACAAATATCTGTGCTGGGACCTCTACTGTTTGGACTCTATTTCTCTGAGGTCCAGGCAAAAGTAGGTAGTCTATGGCTTACCAAGTTTGCAGATGACTGCAAACTGGGTGCAATCACTGACTTCCCCAATGAAGTAAACATACTACAGAAGGAGCTGACACAGAAAGCTAAATGCAAAAAAATTTCTAATTACCCCCTTTGGCTAAGAAGTAGGCAGTGCTAATTATGATATAGATAGCACCCATCTAAACTCAAGCCTACTGGTGCGAGACTTGGAGATTAACCCATAAGTCACTAGATGGGTAGCCAACTGTCTCATCAACAGCACGCACACTGTCAAAGTTGAGGAGTCCATCTCATCCAGTCAAGATAGGCGTTATATACAGCTTTGCCTCATGCAGGGCTTTGGTGACATTCTCAAAAAAGTCCACCCAGCTGAATGAAAAAAGGGCACTGTTATCCTCTTGCACAAAGGTGGTGTTTCCACTGACCCTGGGAAATATAGATCTAGTAGCCTGACTAGGCTTATCTGCAAGGCCAAGGAGAGAATCATCGTGGACCTTATCAACAAAGATATCGGTAACCTCCAAACACTTGACCCTACTCAATCTGGATTAATCAAAGGGAGAACATGCCTGTTAAACCTGGTGGACTTCTTTGAGACTCTCACTAAGGCTCTTGATGAGGAGAAATCTGTAGATTACAGCCTACCCACACTTAGCCAAAGCTTTTGACACTATCCCCCACTCAGGCATAATTGACAAACTCATCCAGCTAAGCATCAACCCATATATCATTACACGAGTCACTAACTGGCTCACTGATAGAACCCATATGGTCAAAATAGGGGACCCCACCTCCAACAGCAGACCTGTAACCAGTGGTATTCCACAGGGATCAGTCCTGGGACCTCTACTGCTTGGAATCTATTTCTCCAAAGTACAAGATAAAACTAAAGATCTGTGACTGACAAAGTCTCCTAATGACTGCAAACTGAGAGCGGTAATAGAATCTCCAAATGATGTCAACATCCAACAAAAGGGTCTTACACAAACAAATGAGGGGTGCAAAAGTCATGGCCTTAAACTCAACACAAAAAAATGTATTATCATCCCTTTCAGTAAGAGTTATGTTTCTGCTAACTACCACAACAATAACAGCACCCTAAGTACATACTCAGTGCTGTGAAACCTGGGCACACAGGTTGACAGCAACCTTACCTTTGATCACCATGTCTCCACAGGAGTAAGAAGGGTATTCTATATTGCTCATATCATAAGTAAGGGCACTGCCTCCAGAAAAAAAAAAAGAGTTACAACCGCCCTATACTCTTCCCTCATCAGGCCAATAACTGAGTACCATGTCCCTTTTGGCATGTACCTTTCCAAGCAACTGCAGCAATTGGAGAGACCACAAAGTTTCCTCACAAGCTAAATTCAAGGTCTTCAGCATCTGTACTATGAGGATTGTCTGAAATTACTTGTCACTTTATTTTGCTTCATACAGACTACTCACAGGCGATCTCTGCCTTGCATATAACACAATCTTTGACCCTGCTTTATTGGATATGCTGCATATCCATAAGTCAAATGCTACAAGGGTTACTCCTTCTAATGGCCTTGTGCTATGTGACATTAACAGAATCTGCTGGAGGGACATATTTGTCTCCCAGAGGTTAACAAACCTTTGGAACAGACTCCCGCTTCATGTCAACCAGAGCACCTTATTGGACCTCTTCAAACACAATCTGGATGATTGGATGAGTAACCGTATATTCACCCCAGGGGTTCCACCTACGTCCCTCTTGGAGAGGGGTGATAGGTGCTGACCATGAAAATAAGGGTAAAACTTGTCTAGGCTTGTAAGGGCCCTATGGTCTTTAGCCTAGTAACCTCCTCTATTCCTATGTTGTTGTGTCTTTCGGCTTATCCCGGTTAGGGGTCGCCACAGTGGAACTCCAGTCCGCTAATGTTTGGTAGTGGATTTTTACGTGCCGAGTTACCAGCCCTGATGCACAACCTTCAGCGAAGGCATGCCCATTCACACATGCCTCCACACAGAAGACGCTCTAGCTGCAAATCGAACGGGAAAACGTCTTGCTGTGAGACGACAACGCTACCACAGCACCACTACCGCTGGTAACCTCCTCTAATCCTATGATCCTATAAAATGTAGTTGTTTTACAGCCATTTTTCTGCATTTGCGTTTTCTAAGTATTCTTGCATAGGCACTCTAGCTCCTTTCAACTGCTCTTCCACTTATGTTCTACTTATTTTATTTTTATTTATTTATTTTTTTTGCTTTTGTAAACCACTTACTTTTATAAACCCTCAAGATACCTACTGTGGCTGTTTCTTCCACTTATGTTCTACTTATTTTATTTTTTATTTTTATTTTTATTTATTTTTTTGCTTTTGTAAACCACCTACTTTTATAAACCCTCAAGATACCTACTGTGGCTGTTATTCATACCTCATTTGCTTTCATTGTGACTATATTTCTTTAGTTTACAATTGTCCCAGTTCTTTGCAAGGTCTTAACTACTTAGGCTTAAATCTAATAACATTTCAGTTCAGGTTTGATTTGCCATCTTCAGAACAAATATTGGAAAGTGCAAGTGCTTATTATAATGTATTTCACTTGCTTACAAAACTTAATTTTTATAGATGTGTGGTCTGACACTATTACTGATGTGTTTTCATGGTTTAGAGCATATTACAGCATTCTTCTAACATGTAACGTATATCTAATCTTGCTGAGACACCTTATTTCAATGAAAGTGTGTATAGTCCACTTCTTTCTGCCTTACATTTATTACATCAGTAAGACCAAATACATGCATGCATACATGGTATCTTGGCCCTCCACAGACATCTTCCTAATTTCCTTAGTATTCTAATCTCCTCTTTCTAGTATCATTAATCCTTGACAAAAGAATATATCTTCTACCATAACATCCTTTATATCATGCCTCACTACTTTGGGTGAATCATATCTTACAGCCAGTATAATTGTTAAACTCTGCTAACATCCTCAGTCCACTATAAATATTCTCTACATACTCTTTATTTAATTAACATCAAGACCCCATTCTCTTGTTCTTTGTCTATTCCAAAAAAAAAAAAAAACTCTACAACACCTTTCATTACAAACGTTTCATGTTCTCTGTGATTCATAGGGTTTTCTGTAACATTATTACTTGTACAATACTACTGTAAATATAGTTCAGTATCTTCTTAGCTTCATATGTAGATAATAGGCTATCAGCCCAAGGGCCTAAGTAAACCTAGCCAACAAGGTTCCCTGACTCATGCCACCCAAGAAAGTTAATTTCCTGTGCCCCAGTCGAGCAGAGCCACAGAAATGATCCCCAGAGTGTATTTCCTACTTCCCATCCACTCATCAAGATTTTTCTTGAAAAGTGCTAATGAGGAACTTTGCTTGACATAGATAGGTAGCTTGTCCCAGAGTATAGGAAGTCTCTGGGACAGGAATCTATTCCTCCAGCATGTCCTGTTTATTGTGGTGACAAGGTTTAGGTCCCTACAGCGTGTAGCTCAGAGGGATTTGGGATTTCTTTAGGTGTAGCATGTCCAACAGCTCTGGGTTTAACATAGCTTTATATGTTAGGCAGAGATCTCCTCGGAGTAGGCGATATGTTACAGAGTAAAGCTGGAGCTTTTTGAGATGGTCAGTGTAGGGCATCTGTTTGAGGCCAGTAATCCTCTTTGTGAGGTACTTCTGTGGCCTTTCCAGCTGCTGCAGATGTCTTGTGAGGTACATTCTAAAAGGGGCATTGTACTCTATAATGGGTCTAATGAATGCCGAAGAGAGGGTAACAATGACCTATTTTTTCCTGGATGAGAACCTTTTTGTGATGAGATGTACCACATAGAAGGATTTACTGACTACTGTGGTGATGTGATTATCAAAGGAGAGACTACTGTCCACCTGGGTCCCAAAGTCTGTTATCAGAAATGTCCACCTGGATCCCAAAGTCTCATCACACATTCGGCATTAAGTAGACTGCTGTTGATTTGGTAGTTCATGGGTACAGAGTTTTTATCAAAGAGGATGACAATGCACTTTTTGGCACTGAGCTTGAGGCCATGCCTCTGACACCAGGCATCTGTCTCAGTGACGCCCTTCTGTAGGATGTCCACATCATTTGCGGACTCGACTATGGCTCCTAGTTTGCAGTCATCTGCGAACTTTGTTAGCCAGAGGCCTTCTGTTTTAGCCTGTACTTCAGAGAAGTAGATACCAAACAGGGGAGGTCCCAGGACTGAAACCTGTGATACTCCACTTGTCACTGGTTTGAAGTCAGATTTGAAGTCTGCAACTTTTACAGTCAGTAAGCCAGTTGACAACCCATCTTATGACCTAGGGATTTATACCTTGTTTAGTGAGTTTAGCTATAATTCCAGAATGAGGAATGGTGTCGAAAGCCTTGGCGAGGTCAAGATAGGCAGTGTGAACCACCGTACCTTCGTCTACGGCTTTGCTGACTGCCTCAAAGATGTCAGTCAGGTTCAGAAGGCATGATCTGCCTTTCACAAACCCGAACTGGGTAGGGTGCAGAGTTTGGAGGTTACCAATGTCTTTGTTTATGAGTTCCATGATGATACGTTCCATGGCCTTGCAGACCAGGCTCGTCAGGCTAATAGGGCGATAGTTCCCAGGATCAGTAGTGGACCCCCCCTTTGAGGAGCGGGATAACTGTTGCTGTGCGCCATTCAGTGGGTACAAAGTCTGATGTGAGACTATGATTGAGCATGCGGCTTAGGTGGGGAGCCAGTTCATTCTGAAGTTCATGCAAAACGCAGCCTGGGATGTTGTCCAATCCCATGGATGCTGTTTTTTTGGTTTTAGAGATTGCACCTTTTACCTGCATAGATGTGATTACAGGGACTCTACATTCTTCCTGTATAGATATAGATCCTTTACAGGGTGAGAGGGGGGTAAAGTTAGCACTGAACCTATCTACCAGGATATTGGCAATATCAGTTGGTTCTGTAATTTTTGTGTCATTGTGCTGTAACGCAGAGCAGATCTGCGTGTTGCTATTAAGATTCTTGACATAGCTATAGAATGCTTTGTGGCTGCCCTTAGAATCAGTGGCAATTTTGTTTTCGTAGCTAGCTTTGGAGGATCTTATAAGGGATCTCAGCTTCTTACCAAGGCTGACCAGGGAGCTCCTCTACTCATGGGATTTTACTCTCTTTTGCAACAGTTTCTTCCTTCTGTTGCAGAGTTTGTTTATGGCAGGGGAACACCAGATTGGCTTTCTTTTTTTGGAGGATAGCATCTTGGTTCTGTTTGGGATAGCATGATCCATGCACTCGTATAAGTGCTTATAGAGTGCATTTTTGTAGGATTCAGCAGTCATAACTGTATTGTCCATCTGCATGGGTGTCATGAAGTTTGCCACTTCTGTTTTAAGAAGCATGAAATTGGCTTTGGAGAAATCTTTTGCCGTGAGTTCCTTAATGGTGGGTGGGGGTGGGATGCAGATATCTAGGGTGATTAGCTTATGGAGGGATCTGACCAACGAGGAGTTGACTTCAGGTGTGGAACACCGGTCACTTATGTTGGTGATGACTAGGTCTATGATATTGTTGCCCCTGGTGGGGGTGTGGATAAGTTGATCCAGGGCATTGGAATTTATGAATTCCAGAAAGTGTTGAGCAAAGGAGTTGGTACATGAGTAGTTTTCCCAGTTAATGGTGGGGGTAGATGAAATTGCCCATTATTAGGATGTTTGGTTGAACCCTAATATTTTCCAGTATATCAAGAAAAGAGGAGTGGGAATCCTGGAGCAAGGTTGGGGATCTGTAGCAAATTACAATTTGGATTCCAGTTTTGCCCAGAGTTAGTTGCACTTCGATAACCTCGGATGCATTATGCTGAGCAACTAGCCTGGAGGTGTGGATATCCTTAATGAATATGGACACCTCTGCCTTTGGTGTCCTGATCCAGGTTAGATGGCCGAAAAGTGTGGTGTGAGTTATAGCCTGGTAATGCAAGGGTGCTCTCTAGAGCCTTGAACCAGGTCTCAGTCACTGCACAGATATCGATGTTCTCCATTTTAAGGAATGTCTCAAGTGAGTGCATTTTGAGATTTAGTCTTCTAGCATTGAGAAGCAGTACCCTCAGTTTTTGCTTGCCTGTTCTTGTTACGGTGGTGAATTTGTCATTTGAATCTTGCCTAAAAAAGGCACTATAGGGGCGGCAAGACCCTTAGCCAGTATCCGGAATCCCAGGGGGGACAGGTGCAGGCCATCTCTGGCAAAGCATTCTAGTCTGTCGACCATGTTGTCCCAGGCAGACAGATACTAGATCCCCTTAGAATGACACCAGAAGCTTAGCCATTTGTTGAAGTTAGTCATTTTGTCCTTGTACTGCGGTATCATTTTGGCCGATGGCAGGATACTACTCAGGGCTAGGATCCTACCTGCCTGGGTTACAAGATCAGAGAGCTCTTCCATGTCTCTTTTCATGTAGTCCAAGGAGGTACGTATCAGGTCATTCACACCAACATGGACAATGACAGAGTCACATTTGTACTTGTCGTGGAGTGACCTGAGTGTGTGGGTTATGTGGCAGATCCTGGCACCCAACAGGAAGCTGACAGTAATCTTCTCCTTGTTTAGCCTGGTGAGTGGGACATCAGTGTACCTGAATATAGAGTCACCTATGACAAGTGTGTTGGGTACGTTGTTTTGCCTTATGGACTGTGGTTTATTGGCACACTGAGTCTGTGGGCTATGTGTCATTTGGGTTGTGTTGGGGGTTGGAGGTTGCTTGCGTTTCTGTTTTGGAGGTCTCTGTTGCTTGAGCAGATTATTATTGAGAGCCTCCGCAAATGTTTTTGTGTCTACCTTCTCCTCTTGACTGTCAAGTTCAGTCTTGGTTGGAGAGAGCTTTACCTCCAGTTTGGCTAGATGTCTGCATCTCTCACAGGTTGTGGGTTGGGTGGTAGGAGGAGAGGGTTGTCTGTGTACATGAGCCAATTGCTACATTGACCCAAGATGCCCAGATTCATCATATAGACAAGAGAGAACACTGGGAGCTGACCCTTGGACATGCCTGAATTAAAAACTACTTTCCTCTAGACAAGTGAGGAAAGTGAGTATAAGAGCTGTTTTTCTCAAAGCAAGTGAGGAAAGTAAGTACAAAAACTGTTTTCCTCTAGGTAAAGAGGAAGGTTGAGTGCTGTAGTAATCTGTAGCTTATTTAGTGCTAACACCAAGTTCTGAACAAGTGCTGAGCACGAATCAGCAAATTCAAGTGCTAAAACTAAGAATCTGTACTGAATCTTACGGTAGAGAGGCTACCTAGTGCTTACCACTCCCACTGATAAGCTAGAATGCTTCCCTCCAACACAGAAAGGCTTGGGGGGCTCAGAAGCTTACAAACAGTCCTGGACACAGCAAAGCTATATCTGGACTAGACTAGTTACAGGGAAGGTGGGAAACAAGTGCAAATGTGGGCTTTTAAACCAGAAAGTTGAAAGAGATGGAAAAACTGCCCAAACGGCCAATAAACTACAATTTCTGGGCCAGAAACCACTCTTGTGGTAGATAGGCTACCTAGTGCTTACCACTCCCACTGATAAGCTAGAAGGCTTCCCTCCAACACAGAAAGGCTTGGGGGGCTCAGAAGCTTACAAGCATTCCTGGATACTGCAAATCTGTATCTGGACTAGACTAGTTACAGGAAAGGTGGGAAACAAGCGCAAATGCAGGCTTTTAAACCAGAAGGTTGAAAGAGATGGAACAACTGCCCAAACGGCCAATAAACTACAATTTCTGGGCCAGAAACCACTCTTGAGGTAGATAGGGTACCTAGTGCTTACCACTCCCACTGATAAGCTAGCAAGCTTCCCTCCAACACAGAAAGGCTTGGGGGGTTCAGAAGCTTACAAATGGTCCTGGATACAGTAAATCTGTATCTGGACTAGACTAGTTACATGAAAGATGGGAAACAAGCACAAACGTGGGCTTTTAAACCAGTAAGTTGAAAGAGATGGAAAAACTGCCAAACGGACAATAATTTCTGGGCCAGAAACCACTCTTGTGGTAGATAGGCTACCTAGTGCTTACCACTCCAAGTGATAAATTAGAAGGCTTCCCTCCAACACAGAAAGGCTTTGGGGGCTCAGAAGCTTACAAACAGTTCTGGTTACAGCAAATCTGTATCTGGACTAGACTAGTTACAGGAAAGAAAGAAAACAAGCTTAAAAAAATTTTTTTGGAAAGTGGAAAGTGAGCTAGTGACACTAGACTGGAATAGAGCTGGGATAGAGCTAAACAGATGGGACTGGTAGGAGTGTCTGAAGTCAAAATATGATCTCACTGTACTCGGTTGAGTGAGCAAATGAGATAGACCCAGGAGGAGTGTCCAAACACAAATTTACAGGAGGGGTGGGCAATTGCCACCCAGATTAATTCTTCAACAAGGACAGGGAAGGAGGGTGCAAACTAACTGCAGAGAGAGAGAGAGAGAGAGAGAGAGACCACAGTATTCTATGAAACAAAGAGAAAAATAAATAACTACAAAGAGACACAGACCACAATATTTAATGAAACAATTAAATAGACAGAAAAATAAAATGCACTACAATCTTTAACACTGCAAGTTTGTACTTAACTCAGCTAGTAATGCAGTTGATTGTAGCTATATAGCAGAAGCCAAACATCTCAGATATTGAGCAGTAATACATTCAAAGATATGTGACTAACACCTATAAATACAGAGTTTTTTTGTTTGTTTGCTTTTTTTTTAATTAACAACAAGCTCATTTAAATCACAAACTAATAAATCAAACTGTGCCAGAGGAAAAAAAGAAGTTATGTACTCACCATAACATTCCATCTGTGTTGTCCATTTTTATTCTTCCTCAGCTGATGGGTTTGGATCTCATCCCTCGGATCCAACTTGGCCGTTGCTAAAGCTCATGACACTCTAGAACTCTCACACTTCTCCCTTATCCACAATGCACCAACCCCAATTACCTCAGATCTTGTTTTCTGCCTTAGTAAAAGTTAAAGACAGAAATGATAATGGAGAAGACTGTGTCTGGCATTATATACATAAATGGTTAGGACACACTTGACCTGCAAATACTCCTTCTTCCAGAAGTTTTAAGGATGGGGGTTGGTGGGAGGGGAGTTGAGGAAGAAAGAAAATGGACAACACAGATGGAGCATTATGGTGAGTACATAACTTCTTTATCTGATGTTGTCAATTTTCATTCTTTCCTAAACTGATGGGACAGAGTTCTCAGCTACCTAATTTCCAGGGTGGACTCAAGGAAGGATATTCCTGAGCACCACATAACCAAAAGATGCCCTTCCTCTGGAGATCAAATCTAATCTGTAATAAGTAATAAAGGTATGGGGAGTAGCCCAAGTAGTCGCTGCAAAAATATCAACCATGGATATTCTGGATTGAAATGCTGAAGAAGTTGCCATGGATCTAGTAGAATGAGCATGAATTGGTTTTGTCAAAGTGATGCCCAATTTGTTATATATAAAGGAAATCCAATTTATTATCCATTTAAATAGTCTAACTTTGTTAACTGGTTTACCCATTGTAGGTTCTGTAAATGAAACAAATAGCTGATCCGATTTTCTGATGTTCTTTGTCCTACGTAAGTAAAAATGCAGCTGGCTGTGAATGTCCAATAAGCGCAGCGCATATTCACCATTGTTACAATGGGAAAGAGTACAGACAAATTAATAGACTGATTAATATTGGATTCTGATACCAGCTTTGGAAGGAATGACGCATTAGTATGTAAAGTCATCCTGTCCCTAAGAAAAATCAAGTATGAGGGTTTTGAGGATAATGCTTGGACCTCGGAAATTTTAGCTAAAGTAATGGCTACTAAGAAAACTGTCTTCCATGAAAGAAATTTAAGGTCACAGGTAGCTGTGGGCTCAAATGGGGGTTGAGTAAGGCACTACATGACTAAATGTAGGTCCAAAGGAGGAGTAGGATCTTTAAAGGGGGGCCTTAAGAGTAGTATGCTACTTAAAAATTATTTGTTTAACTTACAAGTTGCTACTGACAAGTCATTTATTCCAACACAGAAATTTAATGCTAACTGGACTCTTAACTGTAGACAAACTAGCTCTTTCATCAAAGAGATGTGATAAAAAATCTAATAAATTATGTATGGGAGCTGTAAATAGTTCAATGTTATGTTTTTGAGCCAAAAAAACAAACCTTTTCTATTTGCTGGAGGATAACTTCCTGATTGAAGGTTTATGGGAAGACATCAAAATATAATGGACAGGAGAAGAGAGCATTGGTTGTCTAGCTATCAGTGAAATTGGAGAAGCCAGGCAGTCAGCCTAAGGTTTGCCAAATCTGGATGTATCATGTCTGTTGGGTGAGACAGAAGATCTGGAGTTGGATGCAGAAACCAAAGTGGTTGAATCAGGTGAGGCCAAAGAAAGGGAAACCAAATCTGTCGTGGCCAATACAGAGCAATGACGATGACTTTGCTCTTTAACCTGGAAGCTTTCTGAAGGAATTTGGGAATTAAAGGAATGGGCAGATAAGCATACAGGAGACCAGGGTGCCAATCGTGAAGCAAAGCATCCCTTGGAGATTCCCCCTCTGGGGGGATTAGGGCAAAGAAGCTGGTGCACTTGTTGTTCAGGGGGGAAGTGACCAGATCACAACAAGACTGACACCCACTGATGTAAGATCTTGTTGAGGGACCATTCGTGGGGTAGAAAAAAATGCACCTGCTCAATTTATCTGCTATCACATGGGATTTCCCCGGAAAGTACAGTTGTGTACACTTACCATAAATGTATATGCTCGAGTGCATTGACTGTTGCAGTCATCACACTTGGGTTATCCTGCCAGGGGTAGCCCTCAGTCAGCCTGAATACCAGAGGCTTAGTATTTCTGCGTCAGTTGCTGTCGCTTTAGGACTGATGTTAGGTCATCAGGGGTATAAAAACAGGCAGCTGACACCATTATATCAGTTTTTCTTGCCCCAAATGTCAAAAGCCTTCAAATAGGGAGCTAAGTTATGGTGGAAAAACACCACCAGTAAAAAGTAAATACCAATAGCTCTATAAGGAGTGAGGAAGAGAGAGAGAGAGAGAGAGAGAGAGAGAGAAGGGGGCTGGAGGGTGGGAAACCAGGACTGCAACAGTGAATACACTCAAACATCTACATTTATGGTAAGTGTACACAACTGTACTATGTTCTTCGTGTTTCACTGTTGCAGTCATCACACTTGGGTTGATTTCCAAAGCTGAAGAATGGGTGGAGGCAGTCAAGAAGAGTTGGGGCTGGCTAGTATGCCCTGCTGGACTGCTGTTGTAAAGCCCGCCCTGGATTTGGAAAAGACAGGCAGGTGGTAATGCTTGGTGAAGATATGAACAGAACTCCAAGTAGCAACTTCCAGAATGTCCCTGGTAGGGACTCCTCTGAGAAAGGCTGTAGAGGTTGAAGTTGGCCTAGTAGAATGCGTTCTGACCCCCTGAGGAGGTGGTTTCCCACGGTGTGTGTAACAAAAATGGATGGAGATGTTTTGTTTTGATATGTCCTTGCTCTCTGCCCCTGGTGCAAAGCTGACTAGTAACTGGTCAGATTTCCTGAAGGGCCTAGTCCTATCAAGGTAGAATCTGAGCTGTCTGTGCACATCTAAAGAGTGCAGGATCCTTTCCCCCTTATTTTGAGGATTAGGGGAAAAAGGTGGACAAATGTACAGATTGGTTGAGAGCCACAATGGACACCACTTTAGGCATAAAAACTGGGTTAGTCCTGAGGGAGACCCTGTCAGCATGAAAAATAATGAAGGGTTCCACAGCCATAAGTGCTTGTAGCTCAGACACTCTTCTAGCTGAAGTGGTGGCCAGAAGCAAGGTTGTTTTCCAAGAGAGGAATTTTAACCCTGCTGATGCTGAAGCCTCAAAGGGGGGTGGGGGTAGCGTGAGCCTTTCCAGCACAAAATTAAGGTCCCAAGCAGGGGTGGGGGCTCTTCTTGGTGGCCTTAAGTTGTTAGTCCCTCTCAGGAACTGCTTGATGAGAGGGTGAGAGAAAACAGGTGGCTCAATGTTGTAATAAGACTCTGGAATAGATTGCCCATACATGTCAAGCAGAGTGCCTCTCTGGCCCTCTTCAAAAGGAACCTTGATGATTGGATGGGAGAAAGGAAATTCACCACGGGGATCATGTCAGCTGCCCTGCTAGACAGGGGTCCAGGGAAGTAAATAGTGTGGGAAGAAATAGCCAGGGAATTGTTATGGCTAGGCTTGTATAGGCCCTAGGGCTGATAGCCTAGTACCAACCTATGAACCTATAATGAGCAGAGATGGCAGAGGCATGGATCTTCATGGAGGAGAAGGACAGGCCTCTGTGGAGCAGATCTTCTAGGTAATCCAGGATGAGAGGTAAGGAGGGCTGTGCTGTATCCGCTCATTTAGAGTGAATCCAGGAACAATACCTTTTCCAGTTATTAGCATAGGATTTCCTTGCACTGGGTCGTCTGGCTTCATGTATGACATCCAGTACCTGCTTGCTTAGGCTGGCCACTAGAGAAGAATTCAAGGAATAAGCCAGGCTGCAAGGTTCAGGGTCTGCAATTGCAGATGCAAGATCTGTCCCTACTGCTAAGTCAGGAGGGTTGGGATCTGGGGTAGGTGCCATGGGGGCACTGGTGACAGACTGCCAGTGGTGGGTACCAGTGTTGGCATGGCCAGTCTGGGGCAATCAGGATTGCCCTTGGTCTTTCCTGCCTTATCTTGAGTAGTACTCTTGTAAGAAGAGGCAGAGGGTGAAATGCATAGATTGAGAGGTTTGCCCACTGGAAGGATAGGGCATCCACTTTCCAGGCCTTGCTGTGAGGTACCCTGGTGCAGAATGTGCTGAGGTGGTGGTTGCAGGGGAGGCAAATAGGTCCACCTTCGGGGTACCCCATTTCTGGGTCACAAGGCTGAAGGTGTGGTGGTTTAATTGCCACTAGTGTGGGTCTAGGAGATTTCTGCTTAAGTTTTCTGCCAGAGAGTTTTGGTGACTGGCAGGAATTGAGCTTGCAGTTGAATATGCATGGCTGAGGCTGTGTTCCACAGGGTTATGGCTAGCCTGCAAAGTGGGTAAGAGTCGGCTCCCCCCTGCTTGTTGATGTACCACATCACTGTGGTGTTGTTGGTTTTGATTAGTAGGGGCCCCGTTGAGAGTAGGGATCTGAAAGCTGTCAGAGTATGCTGAACAGCTAGCATCCCTTTTTGGTTGATGTGCAGATGAATTTGGTTTGGGCTTCTGTGGCCTGAATGCACCTGCCATCCAGATGTGCACCCCAGGCATAGTCTGATGCGTCTGTGGTTAGGGTCTGGGAGGCGTGGGGTCGTGTATAGGGAAGTCCCTTGTTGTGGTTGCATGCTGCTGCCCATCAAAGAAACTTTTTCCTTAAACAAGGTATTACAGGTATGATAGTTTCCAGGTCCTGAGAATATTGGCACCAAAGACTTTTTAAGTCCCATTGAAGTTTCTTCATATGCAGTCTGGCATACGGAATTAGTAGAATGCAGGAGGCCATGAACCCTAGAGCCTGCAGGATTTTCCTTGCCAATAGCTGGGTTCTGGTGGCCATTTGAGCGAAGTAGCTTGTCAGATAGGCTTGTTTTTCTGGAGTAAGGAATGCCATCTGGGATGCTGTGTCCAAGCTTGCTCCCAGAAATACAATATTTTTTTACTGGGGACTAGTTTGGATTTCTTTTCATTGATAGTGTACCCCAGGGAGGTTAGAAGGTCCTTTACAAATGTCAGGTGCTGCAACAGCTTTTCCTGTCTGCCTGAATCAGGCAATTGTCCAAGTAAGGGTAAATTTGAATATTTCTTTTTCCGCAATAGGCAATGGCTGAAGCCAGGCATTTTGTGAAAACTCTGGGAGCAGTGGATAAGCCAAAAGGAAGTGCAGAGAACTAATAATGCATATATCCTGCCCTGAAACGTAGATATTTTCTGCAGGAGTCCCTGATTGCAGGTGCAGATAGGCCTCCTTTAGGTCTAGGGTGGCATTCCCAGCATCTTTGTGCAGCATAGGGAGAAGCTGCTGTAGGGTGAGCACTTTGAATTTTGGTACCACTGGGAAGGTGTTTAGAATGGACAGATCTAAGATAGGGCACTAGGTGCCCTCTTTTCTGGGTACCAGGAAACGTCTGGAATAAAAACCTTGGCCTATCTGTTCTGCAGGAAAAGGATGAATTGCCCTTATGAAGAGCAGGGACTGAACTTGGTTTTGTGCTTCTGCCCACTGGTTTGGAGGAGGGTCTGGGAACCCTTTTGGGGTTGGCAGGGTGTGGAAATAAAATTTGTAGCCCTGGGATACTATGTTGAGGACCTATCTACCCTGAGAGTGTAATCTGGGGGTCTGGTTCCCCTGGGTCTAGTTTGAGATGGCCTTGAGGGGGCTGGAAAGGACCAATGTTTTAAGGGGCAATGCATACTGAATCTTGTAGGCTGCACTTGCAAAAAATCTTTGACTATCTGCATATACTTAGCCTTTTCTTCCATCTTTTTTAAAACCTCTTCTGCTTTGGTGCCAGATTGTCCTTGTTCAGAGGAGCCTCCAATAATTTTGATTTGAAATGGTCTGGGAAGGTCTGCTCCTTAAGCCAGGCATGCCTTCTAAGTACAGAACCTGTGACTGCTGCCCTTCAAGATGCTCCTAGGGCATCAAACCCACATTGCAGGGTATGCTTGCTGACTTGGCTTGCAGAATGCATAAGCTCTTGTAATTCTTTATTTTCTGCACAGTCAGGATATGTAGATAATTTTTGCTTAATAAGTTCCATAGTATGTTGCTGCTATTTCAGCATGTGGAACTGACAATTCAATGCTCTAATGGTGAGAGTTGCAGAGGTGTATACTTTTTTACCCCATCTGTCTAAAGCTCGGGAATCACTGTACGAGGAGGTGGGATTCTTAGCTGTAGTTGCTTTTATTACTTTAGTTCCTTGAGGGATGATTTCTGGGTCAGCAGTAGGATTTTTGAAGAGAAATTTGTGAGAGTCAGGGACTATGTAGTACTGGTCAGGTTTCATTGGAGCAGGGCTAAAGTATCATGAGTTAGTCTGGATTCCATAAAGACAATATCCACAACATCCAGAACAGGAGGGATAGCTAAGGGTCTGTGCTGTGGTAAATCTAAAAATTCCCTGACTCTCTTTTTGGACTGAGGATAATCCTGGCATTCCCAATGGAAATGCTCTCTCAGAGTATGTAGGTTTTCACCAAAAGAAAAATCCTCTGGAGGGGAGGAAGAAGGAATGGATTCCTCTGCATCTGAATCCCCATAGGCAGGTAAGGGCATATCTTCATATTCAGAAACCTCAGAGTCATCGGACTCTTGGTCAGATAAAGCTGCTGGGGACAAGTCTTTTTTTCTTTTAGCAGGGGAAGGCTGACTTGCCCTAATCAGCATGATCAGGTCTTTTGCCCTATTAAGCATCTGAGACTGTGGCAAGGAAGCAGGCGCTTGAGTTTGTATCGTCGGTTATTTAGGTGTAGCTCATACTCTTGGCCTTAGAAACTCGGTAGTTTTAGAAAGAACTGAAGACGTGAAAGAAGTCGCTAGTTTGTGTCGAAAATCGGTAGTGCGAAGAACTTCCTTAGAAACCGGTGCCTGTACAGTGACTCCGGACCAATCAAAAGCAGAGATATCCGCAGGTTCCATAGTCAAAGAAGAGTCTCGTAGCATACCAGACTCCGAATGGGTCTCGGTAGCAGCCTGCGAATCCATCAAAATGGGTATCAGGGGCTGTGAAAGCGCCTCACCAAGTACCGGCGAACTGGTGACTAGCTTAACGGAAGCATCGTCGACAGTTTTGGACCTGTGCAGTCTGTCTCTGTGTTTATCCTTACATTTTTTCAGAAGATCGGTAGCCGGATGGCTTACCGAAGCCATTTCGGAATACGGAGATCGAAAATTAAAGTATTTAGCTACAATAAGGGCCCGACGATGAATAGTTCGGGCATCGAACAAAACACAAAACCGACAGTGAGGTACGTCGTGGTCTGGGCCTAAAAAGATGACTCAGTAAGAATGGAAATCACGGTGTGGTATTTGCTTTCCACAGGCAAGACAATTGTTAACTTTGTCTGACATCGGTTAGCACAAGAAAAAAGGATCCCCAATGGGGTACTTAGCTTTAGAAGACCAGGATGACTCAATTTCAGAAACAAAAACTCAGGTAGAGGCCGACCGGCACTCATGCGAACTGTTTCTTCTTCGGGCTCCTCGGCAAGAAAGACTGATGTAATGGCATCGGCTGTCTGTTTTTACACCCCTGACGACCTGACGTCAGTCCTGAAGCGACAGCAACTGGCGCAGAAATACTAAGCCTCTGGTATTTGGGCCGACTGAGGGCTACACCTGGCAGGATAACCTAAGTGTGATGAGTGCAACAGTGAAACACAAAGAACATTGTGTGTTGCTAAGAGAAGCAGCTGGAAGAGATCACCCACTGCCACACTCTGAGCACTTATCAACACAATGAGTAGGATTTGCTTCCTCCTTATTTGCTGATGTACCAGACCACTTACATGTTGTTGGTTTGTATTGCAATGGTCCCTAAGGGGAGAATATTTTGGAATGCTTGCAATGCTAACAGCACTGCTCTCATTTCTAGGACATTTATATGCAATTTGGCCTCCTCGGGGGACCAGGTGCCTGGACTGTCTTCCCCAAATAATGCCCCCCCACTCTAACTGGGAAGCATTCATGGTCAATATGGCCTTGGACTTGGGGGGGGGATTAATGGACAACCTAGAAGAACTTGATCTGAATGAATTCACCATTCTAGATGACTCTTGCATGTCTGAGTTATTCTTATCTGGTAATACATAGACTGACAAAGAACTGATCATTGTGTGGTTATCATCCATTGAAGAATTTTCATGTAAAATCTGGGTAGCGGTACTAATGTTATTGCTGCTGTCATTGATCCCATGGCTTGAAGGACCAGACTGGCTGAAATTGTGGAGTTACAGACTATCTTTTTGACTTGTGACCTTATTGTTTAGACTCTCGATAGTGGCATGGATGCAATGGTAGTTTTCATATTGAGAACTGCTCCTATAAACTCTACGCTCTGGGTAGGTTGTAGATGAGATTTTTCATAGTTTATGGTTATCCTCAGAAGAGAACTAGTCTGAAGAACCTGGTCCTTTGCCAGTATGAGTTGATGCCTGATTAGAGAGAATATGAGCCAGTCGTCTAAGTATGGAAACACTCAGAGTCGATGCAGTCTGAGATCAGCTGCTACTACTGTCAAGCATTTGGTAAACACCTTGGGGGATGTGGTGAGTCCAAAGGTCAGTACTCTGAACTGGTGATGACCGGCTCCCAGCCAGAAGGATAAATACCTTCTGGATCATCTGTTCATCTTTATATCATGGTACATGTCATGAAGTTCTATTGAACACATCCAGTTGTCCTTGCCCAAAAAAGGGAGAATGGAGTGAACTGTACCCATCCGAAACTTGCTTCGAACTGTCTTGTTTAGTTTGGTTAGATCCAGGACTAGTCTCCAGTCACCTGTCTTCTTTGGCACTAAAAGGAACCTTGAGTAAGTTCCAGATTCTATATGGTCTGGTGGGACCTCTTGGATTACTTTTTCTAGCAGCTTTTGTATTTGAATTGCTCCTTGTTCCCTCTGACTGGGTGGAACATCAGGGATTTTTACTGAGATTGAAGGAGGAAGGGAAAAGGGTACTATATATATGCTCTGGAAATAATCCTCAGCACCCAAGTATCTTTTGTTATATCTAGTCAGGCTCCCTGGTGCAGGGATAATCATCCCCTGACTGCCTCCAGAGGTGGACAATTGGGCCTCCTTTCAGGAGCACTGGTAGGGTTTGTCAAAGAACGAATCTCTGGAATCCTGATTCTGTGGGCCACCTCTGCCGCATGGGCAGTGACATCCATTAGAGTTCCCTCCTCTGCCTCTGGGGGGAATCTCCTCCATATGTGTCCTACAAAGGACCTTTAGACTTTTTAAACCACATTTCCCGACCACCTCACTGATTCCTGGAAAAGGTTCATTGAGGGATTGAAAAATGCATGCCACAGTAGACAGGGTCTTTCCATCCTTCTCACACCTGGCTATAGTGTCCTTTATCTTACAGCCAAATAAGGATGTTCCATCAAAGGAGGCACTGATGAAAGAGGACTTGAAGGGCTCTGCAACCTTACAAAGCTGCATTCAGGCATGTCTCCTTATTGAAATGATTGAACCTGCTGCCCTTGCAGTTTCCTCTGCTATGTTTAAGATCAGCCTCATGGATGAATTGAATATGGACTAAAGGGTAGTCAGTTGGGAAGTTACAGAGGTCTGAACTTGCTCAGAAGCAGCACCCAAGAGGGTATTTGATAACTCTGTAATCAAATCCCTCTGTAATCTTGTAAAATGTGCCAAGTAGTTGAGAGACCTTAGCACAAAATCAGATGAGGTGTACGCATGCTTCCCAAATCTGTTCATTGCCCGCAACTCCCTGTTGGGGGGAAGGACAGTGGAACTTTCATTGGCTAGTTCCTTCTTGGTGGCCACCACAACAACCACGGCATCAACAGGGGCTCTTTTACTCCAGAACAGCCTGTCTGGGGATGGTGGCACTATTCTGTCCAGTCTCCAAGGAATGGGTTCTATGGTGTCTGGATCCTTCTACAGCCACTGTGAGATCAAGTCAATGTGCTCATCAGTGGGCAGAGTCACCCGGGAGGTAGAGGGTCCAGTAGCTAAGACCTCCAGGAAAACAGATTCCTCAGAGGTCGGGCTGCTGAGCTTCCAGCCACCTCTCTGTTTAAGGATTTCTAGGATGTTGCTAAAGGAGACATCTTCAGGAAGTGACTGTGGGGGACCTTCACCTTCATTGAAATCTGTGCCTTCAGTGATGGATTCCTCTGGGGAGTCTAAATGCGTCTTCTTGCAGGTCTTCTTCATAGGGACCTCTTCAGTGGGATGCTCTGGAGAAGTATAAGAAAAAGAAATCTAAATTCTCTGTGGGGAAGCCTGGGGTTTTGGAACTGACTGTCCACTTGGAAAAACCTGGTGAGACTCTGAACGCTTAGGCATCAGGGGTAATGAACTAGGATCTGAAGGTGTAGATCCATCTCTTCTGTCGAAGCAGAGAAAACTCTCTTTGCAGCCTCGAACACAGATTGCCCTGGAGAAGGGGAAGGCCCCAGATCCGAAAAGGCAAGTTTCCAGATCTAGATTGCCCCCCACTCCAAGGACAACAACCTCAAGGTGGAAACTGCAGGTGAGCTATCCAATGCAGATAACCTGAGGTAGAGCAGCTCCAAAATTCCTGAAGTTGACCAGAACACCTCAGAGTCAACATGGAAGCTTCGGCTCTAACAGCTCTCCGTTTCCGACAAGGTCAGAGTGCTCAGAGTGAGCTTTGGATCTGAGGATACAGAGATCCTTTGATCCAAGGTAGATGTAGATGGAGGTAGAGCCAGACAGCTAGGATCCAAGGACTCTAAAACCACTAAGGGAGTCAGAGGAAGAAATTGCAATGGGCGTATAGTACTTGAATGGACATCCTGACCCAGAGGGGTAGCATCCGAAATGACACCCATCTGTCCCCTACGCTGGGAGAGTTTTTCTTATCACTCTTTCCATGTCCTCTTCAGTAAGGCTTCTGGAAGAATGAGTCAACAGGAATGAAGGGGATTTCAGTCTTTCCAAAAAAGGAGAGGGTACCTGAGAGGGTACCATATCCAGAGAGGGTGAGTACCTCATCCCAGGTAAAAGGACAGGTTTAGCTGGACTGGGTAAATTCGAATCTTAGGATGACTGCATCTGATCAAAAAAGTCTGATCAGTTATTTTTCTCTTTCTTCAGATCCAAGGGGTCAGATCTGATAATTAAAATTTTCTTGGATCAGAGATTGAAGTTGGGGCTCAGAGACTGAAGTTGGGTCTGACTTTTTCTTTTTTCGTGACAACTCCGAAGCTGATGAAATGAAATAGCCTTCGGAGATGCTGTTGTGACTTTTACTTTTGATTTGGGAAACTTGTTTACAGAAATGGCCTCTCCAAAAGAAGAAGGAAGTAATCCCTTTAATATCAATTTATTTTTATGTTCTATAAGGGCCCTGGGATTAAAATCATGGCAAACAGAACAATCTTCTTGCAGATGCAGAGGCCCTAAGCAATAAATGCATAAACTATGCGCATCTGAAAAAGGAATTTTGTGGCTGCATTTAGAACACTTTTTAAACTCAGCAGCCCCTCAGACAAGATCTTAACTTTAAACATGGCCACCAATGAAAGGCCAAAAACAGTAACAACAAATATAAGTCTATGATAGAAGAAAGGTGTGTGTATATGTATATATATGTATATGTATAAATATATATATATATATATATATATATATATATATATATATATATATATATTTTTTTTTTTTTTGGTACAAAAGGGGAAAGAGAAGAAATACCAACAATGGTAGGAAAAGACTTCAGCAATGTAGAAAAGAAAATGAGTTACTAACAATAACAAGGATTACCAGACATGTAAGAAAGTTGACTACATAAAACGATATCAACAATAGTATCAAGAACTACTGGAAGGTAAAATAAAGGGCAAGGGAGTAAAAGGCTAACAAGTTAAGAAACTTTTATAAAATATTTAGAAGATAAAGTTTTATCATAACCCAAGCTCAGCAGAACCAAGAACCATGTCTTTTGCAGGAAGCAGCAAACGAGATCTGAGGTATTGGGATTGGTACTTTGTAGGTAAGGGAGAAGCTCGAGAGTTCTAGGTTGCCATGAGCTTTAGCAATGGCCAAGTCGGATCTGAGGGATCAGATCCAAGCCCATCAGTTGAAGACAGAATGAAAGTTGGCAACATCAGACATATATGTTTTACGCAACATATTCTAGTCAAAGTCAACATAAACTTTATTGTCGATCAGATATACACAGCAGTGCCAGCTGAACAAAATTATGTTGCTTTGGTCCCCATGCAAGACATAACAATGAACACATAGTTTGAATTAAGACAAATGCACATACAGTAATAATTAAAATATTAACAACACAATAAATTACCACAACTGGACAGGAAGACATTAGACAGTATTATACTAGTAGGTATTGCAAGCATTTTGATTGCTTAGAATATTGCACTTCATCACTTGCAGTATGATATATTCCGATGTTTATATTGCACATGTATGGAGTGGTGACTCACTCCTGACTACTGCACATTCAGGAAGTAATAACAAAAGAAATCAGACTAAATGTACCAGTTATTAAAGCAATTTGCCAGAGTGATTACTATAGCTGATGCTTCATAGCAGGTGGCATATTGATCTAATTATTCACTGTCATGCCTGTCATTCAAGTTCAGCATCCCTATGAATAGAGGGAAGAAACTCCTGTTCAGTCTAGATGCTTGGCAGTGTAAGCTGCAATACCGCCTGCCTGAGGAAAGGTGGAAGTACATGCCATGGGATTGTTAATTATCTTCCTAGCCCTTCCCACACAACAAGTCTCATGCAGATCATCCGTGGATGGGAGCGAGGAACCAATGCCTTTTTCTGCTGTCCTCACTACCCTCAGGAGAGCCTTGCGGTCAGATGTTTTGCAGTTACCATACCAAACTATGATGTTGCTTAAGAGGATGCTCTTGATGGTCCCTCTGTAGAAGGCTTTGAAGATGGACTGAGACAGGTTTGCCTTCCTCAGTTTCCATAGCAAATGCAGATGTTTTTGTGCTTTCTTCACTGTGTGGTTAATATGAGTTAAGCAGCATAGGCCATCTGAGATGTGCACCCCCAGGAACTTGTTTTTTTTTTACTCTTTCCACTGCCACCCATTAATTACCAGAGGATGAAATATCTCCTGAGTCCTCCTGAAGTCCACTATTATTTCTTTGGTCTTGCTTACATTTAAGGCCAGATTGTTGCTGTCGCACCAGCCTATCAGATGCTCCACTTCAACCATGTAGGATGTTTCCTCACCATTTCTGACAAGAACAAGGACAGCGGTATCATCCGCAAACTTGATGACTTTGCTGGATTCATGCCTGGCCATGCAGTCATGCGTCAACAAGGTGAACAGCAGAGGACTCAGGATGCAGCCTTGAGGGACACCCATGCAGTGTAGTACTGATTGAATTATTGCCCACACATACTTTTTGGGGTCTGTTGATGAGAAAGTCCAGTATCCAGTTACATAACGGGGTGTTGATGCCCAGCTGGATCAGTTTCAGTATCAGATTCTTGAGGATGACAGTGTTGAAGGCAGAACTAAAATTGATGAACAGCATTCTGACACAGCAGTTTTGCTCTCTAGATGTGCCAGGGATTCATGAAGTGCTATAGCTATTGCATCAGCTGTGCAGTGGTTAGATCTATAAGCAAACTCTAATCTATCCAGTGTTGCAGGTAGGCTTGAAGAGATATGGTTCTTGATCAACCCCTCAAAACACTTCATTACTGTTGATGTAAGAGCAACTGGCCTATAATCATTGAGGCTTGTTGGTTGAGATTTTTTGGGTAAGGGAATGATTGTCGTATTTTTGAAGCAACTGGGTACAAAGGCTAGTTGCAGGAATGTGTTGAATATATCTTTAAGTACAGTGGACAGTTGAGTAGTGCAGTCTCTTAGAACCCTTCCCATATTATCAGGACCAGCTGCTTTTCTTGGGCTTACTTGCTGCAGGGTCATAGCACCTCCTCACTCTGTTCGATAGGGAGCTTATTTGGCACAGTGTTGTTGTCTATATCAAATCTGCTGAAGTAGGTGTTTAGTTTGTTCAGAAATTATGTGTTGTCATCACATGGGGAGGATGCAGGCCTGTAGCCAGTTATGGCTTGAATGACTTGCAAGAGACGTCTGGAGTCCCTTTGGTCAGAGAGGTGTCCCTGAATTTTACACCCATAGGTACTGTTAACCTCCTTTATACCTCTACTTAGATTTGCTCTGGCCACTCTTGTCTTTTTATTTAAATGCAGCATTCCATGCCTTTAGGAGTGCATATACTTCACCAGATAGCTAGGGTTTCTGATGAATGTGCATGGTGATACATTTGATGACTGTTACATCATCAGCACATTTTGAAATATAGGCCATTACAGATTCTGTATACTCCTCCAGGTCAATATAGTGGTTCTTTAGAGCTGCAGCTCTAAACACTGACAGGTTTGTACATTCGAAGCAGTCCTGCAGTGCCAAGACTGCTCCCTCTTTGTCTGTTTGTTACAAACTGGTCTATTACTGACTGTTTTATAACTTTTTGTGTCCCTTTATATGTTTTCTGTAGGAATATCTCACATGAACCTGATCTCTTTTGAAAATAAAAAATGCCCAACCAATTCCCTCCTTCCCCAAGAAATAAACATTAACTATATATATATATATATATATATATATATATATATATATATATATATATTTCTGCAAAGCCATAGAGCAGGTAATTTGCAGAAACAGTTGTGTAAAGCTTGTTCTAATACTATCACTCACACTCAGTTGAACATTATGACAGCTACTTTAATTCATTGTTTTGCATATTTCTTGCCTGCAGCCTTTTATTTCTAAAGCTGTCCCTCTATTGTTGTATTGCCAGATAGCCAATAAATATTTCAGATGCTGTAGGTGTTTTGAAAGATCAAGCTTCTCTATCCAGACATAGCAACTCCACCCTCTTGCGGACTAGCTGAGCTAAAGAAAGTGGATTACCTTCCAACATCATGACAGAAATGTGACATGAAAATAAAATGCAGCATTGATTGTTACAGATCTCAGTAGTTTTCCCGTTTATATATTTTATACTTCAATTATACCAAACAACCACCCTCATTCAGCAATTTCCTCTCAATGTGATTCCAGTGCATTGCTTATTTGAATCTTACTATCAAGCCCCTTGTCAGTCAACATACATATCCCATTAAATTTGCATGTTTTCCTAATCCAAGCACATGCATTACCAGATATAATTATATACAATATTATCTACTGGTTTCTATCACATAATATATTCAGTTCATTTTTTACTTGTCAATCATTTACTTCTCATCCTCTCCCTTTTATACCGTCTTAGTACCTTTATTAAAAACAACAGCAATATAAAGAAAGTTTGCAGTTTGAAAAGAGATGTTTATCAAACAGCATGCAGTATACATTCCCAAAGATTTTTATATAAGACGATGACACTGCACTTTTATTAGCTTATTAGTGTAGCAGTTTAAAGTATTCCCGTTGCCAGAAAGTGTGCTCTTCAAATTTTCCCTTAGAAGTAGCTGGTTTCTTAGCAGTAGCACTAAAATCTGAATCCCTGTGACTAGCACTTGCTCTAAAACCTGCTGGAAAGCACTAGGAAGCCTTAAACTGATAAAAGCACTCAATTCACCTTGTTAATAAGGAGAAATTAATCGTAGGAACTAAACAGCCTATAACTGCAAAGTACCTTGCCAAGGTAAGGGAAAACAGCTCTAGTACTTTACAAAAGAAACACCGAACCAGGCATGTCCAAGGGTCAGCTTCCAGTGATTTCTCCTGCCCACCTGGTGAATCTAGGCATACTGGGACAATGCAGCAATTGCCTCATGTACACAGATAACCCTCTCCTCCTACCACCCAACACTACAACCTGCGAGAGATGCACTTAAATAGCCAAACTCGAAGCAAAGCTCTCTCCAGCCAAGATTGTGCTAGACAGTCAAGAGGAGAAGGTTAACACCTGCACTACACCTCAAGCAATGCATAGCCCTTCAAAACTCACTCCACCAACATCCACACATAGTAACACTGAACCCACTTATGCGGAGGCCCTTAACATTAACCTGCCCAAGCAACAATGACCTCCGAAGCTGAAACGCAAACAAACACCAATCACAACCAAAGTGACACACAGCTCAAAAAGTACAGTTTTGTACCTACCATAAATGTAGATGTCCGAATTGGATAGCATCTGCAGTCATAACAACTGGGTTGTCCTGTCGTCAGGCAGCCCTTCAGTCGGCCGGATTCCAAAGTCCGGGTCCGGCTTCGGCTGATGTCGCACTTCACCCGACGTCATCTCTGTTGGCCTTCGGGTATATAAGCATCAGCCGGCCATTTCTTCAGTGTTTCTTGCCCCAGATGCCAGAAGCCCTCTAGAAGGCTAAAAAATTTTGGATAGATGCCAATGTTTCCAAAAGATAGAGGTAAACACAAAAATAAATACAAACAAATACACCATGAAAGAAGTCCCCCCACTAGCTAGCTATTAGAAGGGTAAACACCCTAGGAGTACCACAGAGGGGAAGGAGGGAGGGTAATCCTGACTGCAGATGCTATCCAATTCGGACATCTACATTTATGGTAGGTACAAAACTGTACTATGTCCTTCATGGATGCATCTGCAGTCATAACAACTGGGTAGAATACCATAGCCAACTAGGGGAGGAGGATAAAGGTAGATTATGGTGTGTTTAGGATCCCTTGCAGTACAGCAGTGGCAAACCCTGCTCGGGATCTGGAATATAGAGGTAAATTATAATGCTTGGCAAATGTATGCACGGAGGTCCAAGTAGCCGCCTCAATAATGTCTTTGGTAGCCACTCCTCGTAAGAAGGCTGTGGTAGTGGCTGTTGCCCTTGTAGAATGAGGTCTTATGTTCTGTGGAATTTGCTTTCCATGGAAGGAGTAACAGAATCGTATGCAATTTCCTATCCATTTGGAGATTGTCTGTTTGGAAATAGCTTTTCCTTCCCTTCCAGTTGCATAGGCTACGAAAAGTTGGTCAGTCTTTCTGCTATTTTTTGTTCTGTCCAAGTAGTAGCGTAGCTGTCTATGTACATCCAAGGTATGCAGTATTCTTTCCCCTCTGTTTTGTGGGTTGGGAAAGAAGGTAGGTAGGTGGATTGCCTGGTTTAAGGACACTCTGGATACCACCTTAGGCATAAATGTAGGATTAGTCCTCATGGACACTCTATCTTGGTGGAAGATTAGAAAGGGTTGCACTGCCATTAAGGCCTGTAGTTCTGAAACCCTCCTTGCTGAAGTAATTGCCAGTAGGAAAGCAGTTTGCCATGACAGGTGTTGCAGGTCTGCTGTTGCTGCTGGTTCAAAGGTGATAGAGTCAATTTTTCTAGCACAAAGTTCAAGTCCCAGGCTGGTAATGGTGGTTTCCTTGGAGGTTTTACATTCTTGATTCCTCTGAGGAACTGCCTGAGCAAAGGGTGTGAAAAAACAGGTGGATCAAAGCTGTATTCTGCTGAAATAGCTGATGCATGAATCTTGATGGAGGAATAGGACAGGCCTGAATGAAGTAGTTCGGCCAGATACTCCAGAATGTTGGGCATATCTATGTTTGATACATCTTTACCTCTTTCTGAGCTCCAAATGACAAACCTTTTCCATTTCCCAGCATAGTTTCTTCTTGTTGAAGGTCTGCGTGCTTCAAGAATAATGTCTTTAACTCTTTGTGAAAGCTGTGGATTAGCAGCTGCTATGTGATGTTTCATGCAGTCAGTTGCAACGTTTTAGGTTTGGATGCATGGTGCTGTAGTTGTTCTGAGTTAGCATCAAAGGCATCAGGGTATTGGCCACATATTGTTCGAGACATGCTCCTCAGCAGTGGGTACCAATGTTGTCTTGGCCAGTTTGGAGCTATCAGGATTATCCTTGGACGTTCCTCCTTGATTTTTAGTAATACTTTGTGTATCAAGGGAAGAGGTGGGAATGCATATGCTGTTAGTCCTTTCCAGCTGAAGGAGAGCGAGTCCACTTTCCATGCTAGTGGGTGGAATGTCCTTGTGCAGAATTTTTTGAGCTGGTGATTGAGAGGTGATGCGAATAGATCTATCTGAGGCATTCCCCATTTCTTGAGATGGTCTTGAAGATGTCCGGTGCAGCTGCCATTCGTGGACATCCGATGTAGTCCTGCTTAACATATCTGCTAGAGTTTTCTTTTCCTGGTAGAAATATTGCCTGTAACTGGATGTTGTAGCTGAGTGCCAGGGTCCACAGCTCCAAAGTCATTCTGCATAGGGGTAGGAATGAGTGCCTCCTTGTTTGTTGATGTACCACATGACTGTGGTGTTGTCTGTCCTTATCATCAACTGGCCTTCCTTGAGAAATGGTCTGAACTTTTGGATTGCCAGTTTTACTGCCAGCATTTCTTTTAGGTTGATGTGCAGGTGAAGTTGGTCCTGTGTCCACAATCCTTGCACGCATTTGTCCAGCATATGTGCCCCCATCCCAGGTCTGAAGCATCTGTTGTGTTGGTCTGGCTTGCTTGACCTTTTGAAAGGGCAGGCCTGGGTTTGACTGGCATCGTGAGCCCACCATAGGAACTCCTGTTTTAAGCATGGTATTAGTGGAATTTCCGTTTCTAGGCTGTGTCTGTGTTGGGACCATAAATTCTTTAGGTACCACTGAAGCTTTCTCATATGTAGTCTGGCAAATGGAACCAAGATTATGCATGATGCCATGAAACCCAAGGCCTGCAGTACCTTTCTTGCTGTTAACTTGTTCAGATTTGTTAGTGCCAAGAAGTAAAGAGGGAGTTCTTTTTGTTTTTCTGTAGTTAGGAATGCCATTTGCCTTACTGTGTCCAATTCGCTCCCAGGAAAGTCCTTGTCTGGGATGGTATCAGCCTTGACTTTTGTAAATTGACTGTGTATCCCAGTGCTTGAAGCAAGTAAATGACTCTTTGTAAATCTGTTGTCAGCTTGCTTTTGTTGTCCCCTTGTATCAGACAGTCATCCAGGTATGGATAAATTTGAATTCCCTGTAGTCTGCAATGGGCGATTACTGATGCCAGGCATTTTGTGAATACTCTGGGCGCAGTAGATAAGCCAAAGGGCAATGCTGAGAATTGATAGTGCTCTGATCCTGCAAGAAATCTGAGGTATCTTCTGCAGATAGGTCGAATTGGGATGTGCAGGTATGCCTCCTTGAGATCTAGAGTTACCAGCCAACACTCCTTGCCCAGCATGGGAAGAAGTTGCTGTAGGGTCAGCATCTTGAATTTTGGGACAATGATGTAAATATTTAGGGTAGACAGGTCTAGAATTGGTCTCCAACTTTTTTCCTTTCTTGGAACTAGGAATAGTCTGGAGTAGAACCCCTTTCCTTGCTCTGCTGTTGGCACTTCTCCACAGCTCTCATGTTTGCTAATTCCATTATCTGTTGTAGAGCCTCTGTTTTTTTGATTTGGAGGTAGGTTTGGCATTCCTCTTTTGACTGGTAAAGTGTGGAAGTGGAACCGGTAACCTTGATCTATGGTTCGTAAAATCCACTTGTCCTTTGTTATGTGGTGCCAGTTTTTTGAAAATAAGGTTAGCTTTCCGCCTAGAGGAGCTGCTATTTGTTCCCTGGTTGGCGGGTTTAGGTTTAAGTCATTGTGGCTGTGTTGATGTAGAGGCAGGTGTTGATTCTGTGCCTCTGTTGTTACCTTGCCACTGTCGTCCTCTGTAGGCACCTCCTCTGGATTGGTTTCTGCCTCTGGAACGTCTATTCCTGCCCCTTTGAGGTCTTGTGGAGTCAGGAAAGGACCAATTTTGGCAGGCCAGTTCCTGCTAAACCTTGGGGGTTGAACCTGCAAGAATTCTTTAACTGTCTGGACTGATTTTGCCTTTTCTTCCATTTTCTTCATAACCTGCTGGGCAGGTGTACCAAACAAACTTGATTTATCCATAGGAGCATCAAGCAATTTAGATTTAACATGATCCGGTAAAGCTTGCTCCTTTAGCCATGCATGCCTTCTAATTACTGTGCCAGTCATGGCTGATCTAAATGAAGCCTCCAGTGCATCATAGCCACATTTTAAAGAATGGTTACTAACCTGCTGTATGTTATTTACCATTTCTAATACATAATTCTTATCAAGAGATTCATCAGTGGTTAGCTTTTTAGTTAACTGGTCAAGCATAAACTCTTGGTATTGTATCATGTGAAACTGACAATTTAACGCTCTAGCTGAAAGAGTGGCTGAAGTGTAAACTTTTTTACCCCATCTGTCTAATGACCTTGCTTCCCTTTCAGAAGGAACAGGGTTTTTAGCTATAGTCGCGGCTACTGCCTTGGGACCCTGGGATATAGTTTGGGTCGGCAAGAGGGGCCTTGTAGAGGTGGTGATGAGTATCTGGCACCCTGTAAAATCTGTCTGGTTTGGCAGGGGCTGGGGATAAAGAATCTGGAGCTGAGCAGGCATCATTGAAAGCATCATCCACCACAGAGAGAACAGGAGGGATAGCTAAGGGCCTGTGCTGTGGTAGGTGCAAAAGGTCCTAAGTCTTTTCTGGAGTCTGAAAAATCCTGTTGCTGCCATTGGAACTGTTCTCGCATGGCATGCAAGGTTTCCCCAAAGGAGAATTCTTCTGGAGGGAAGCAGCTGGAATGGATTCTTCAGCATCAGAATCTTCAAAATTGGAGAAAGGAGCCTCTGGCTGGTCAGTTATGTCTGATTCATCAGCAGAATCATCAGAGGACACTGGCTCAGGGGCTCTGCCCTAGGTCTCTTTTCTGGGGCTGAGAGGCCCTGTCTGGGTGAGATTGAGATCCTCTAATTAATGAAATTAAATCTTCTGCCAAGGTAAGCATTTGAGAACTGGCAGAGGGCCTGGTGGAAGGGGTTTAACAGGCACTGTTTTAGTAGTCTTGGCTGCTTTAGCCCTGGCGAAGGCCTTAATGGACATGGCTGCTGGAGGCCTAGCAGCACCACGTGCTGGGGTAGAGACATCCAAGGGAATGGTGTCTGATAAGTCAGTGGTAAGCACCGTGAGTGGGTAAAATTTCTGAGGCCGATTCAAGAGTGTTAGCAGGGACCTCAGTTGTAGTGATAGTTTCAGGTGTAGTTTGATCAGTTTTCTCGGTTTCGGCCGAAACCGAGACACTCATGATTTGCTTAACCATGGTTTCGGCGAAACCGCGGACCGCGGTGTCGGTCTTTTCTTTGCGTTTTTGGCAGAATCACGAAGTCGGAGGGTCCGGCGGCATAATGTACGCAAAGTCAGAACCGAAAAACTGTTCTGCAAACTCTGACCGGCGTCTAAGCGTTCGTCGGTTGAAAGAAGCACAGGCGAACAAGCTGCTACGTCGTGGGCTGGGCCTAAACAGGGCAGGCAGTAAGAGTGGAAATCTTTATGAGGTATTTGTTTCCCACAGGTTAAACAATTATTAACTTTTTCTGACATCGGCTGAGACAAGAAAGAGTCCCCAACGGGGTACTTAGCTTTAGAAGTCTTCGAAATAGTATTCGGTAGAAGTAATCTCTGGATCCGACCGACCGGCACTTGCGAACAGCTTCTGCTTGGCCACGGCAAGAAAGACTGAAGAAAATGGCGTCGGCTGATGCTTATATACCGAAGGCCAACAGAGATGGCGTCGGGTGAAGTGCGACATCAGCGAAGCGGACCCGGACTTTGGAATCCGGCCGACTGAAGGGCTGCCTGACGACAGGACAACCCAGTTGTTATGACTGCAGATGCATCCATGAAGGACATCACCAGTGTGCCACCAAACAACAGCCCCTAAGGCAAGACAACGTACCCAACACTTTAGTCATAGGTGACTCTATAGTCAGAGACACAGATGTCCCACTCACCAAGCTGAACAAGGAGAAAATTACTATCAACTGCCTGTCGTGTGCCAGGATCCGCCACAAAATGCATGCACTCAAGTCACTCCACAAGTACAAATACGACTCTCTCATTGTCCATGTTGGAGTGAAGGACTAGAGACATACCTCCCTGGACTACATGAAAAGAGACATGGAAAAGCTCTCAGATCATGTGGCCCAGGCAGGTGTGATCCTGCCTTCAACCAGAATGATACCACAGTATAAGGACAAAATGATTGACTTCAACACTTGGCTAAGTTTCTGGTGTCATTCAAAGGGGATCCAGTATCTGTCTGCCTGGGATGACATGAAAGACAAACCACGATGCTTTGCCAGAGTTGGTCTGCACCTATCGCCCCTGGGATTCAGGTTACTGGCTAAGGCTCTTGCCATCCCTATAATGCCTTTTTTAGGCAAGGCTCAAAGGACAAAACCACCACCGTAGCAGATATAAGCATGCAAAATCAGAACGTAATGCTACTCAATGCTACAAGGCTAAACCTCAAAATGCACTCTCTCGAGGCACTCCTAAGAATGGAGAACATCGATATCTGTGTAGTAACTGAGACCTGGTTCAAGGCTCCACATAGCACCCCTGCAATACCAGGCTACAACTCTTACCACACTTTTCAGGCACCAAACCAGGACCAAAGCACTAAGGCGGAGGAGTGTCCATATTCACCAAGGTTATTCACACCTCCAGGCTAGTTGCCCAACACAATGCATCTGAAATTCTACAGGTGCAACTAACACTAGGTAAGACTGCAATCCAAACTGTAGCTTGCTACAGATCGCACCCCCCCATGCCCCAAGATTCTCACTACACCTTTCTAAACATACTGGAAAATATTAAGATACAACCAAACACCCTAATACTGGGTGATTTCAACTAGATTGCCATTAATTGGGAAAACTACTCGGGTACCAACTACTTTGCCCAATGGTTCTTGGAATTCATAAATTCCAATGCCCTGGATCAGCTAATCCATAGTCCCACTAGGGGCTCAAATATCCTAGACCTGGTCATTACCAACATGGAAGAACAATGCTCCACACCAGTGGTCACCCCCCTCGTTGGTCAGTTCTGACCATAAGCTAATCACCCTTGACATCCACATCCCACCCCCACACACCGGTAGGGAAACCTCCATAAAAACTTCTCCAAAGCCAACTTCATGCTACTCAAATCAGAAGTGGCAAACTTCATGACACCCATGCAGACAGGAACTTAAAAGTTCAACTGCTGAATCCTACACTAAGTCACTGTAGGAGCACATCCACTCGTGCATGAATCATGCCATTCCAAATAGAACCAAGACAGTCTCCTCCACAAAAGGAACCCAATCTGGTGGTCCCCTGCCATAAACAAACTATACAACAAAAGGAATAAACTGTTGCAGAAAAGAGGAAAATCCCAGGATGCAAAAAACTCCCTTACCATCCTCAGTAAGAATCTGATATCCCTCATAAAATCCTCCAAACTAGTTACAAAAATAACATTGCCAAAGATTCCAAGGACAATCACAAGGCATTCTATAGTTATGTCAAGAATCTAAATGGCAATGCTCAGATCTGCTCTGAGCTACAACAGAATGGCATTAAATATAGTGATCCCAAGGATATTGCCAATATCCTGGCAGATTGATTCAGTGCCAAATTCACCTCCCTCACCCCCTAAAGGGCCGATCTCAGTACCAAAAGACTGCCAAATTCCGGTAATCATGACCACACAGGTAAAAAATGCACTCTCCAAAGCTAAGAATACAGCATCCATGGGACCAGACAACATCCCGGGCTGTGTACTACATGAACTACAAAATGAAATGGCACCTCACCTAAGTCTCATGTTTAATCATAGCCTCACCTCAGGCTTCGTGCACAATGAGTGGCGCACAGCTACAGTTATCCTACTCCACAAGGGGGGAATCCACCTTGGATCCCAGGAACTATCGTCCCATCAGTCTGATGAGCCTGAGCTGCAAAGCCATGGAACGCATTATCATGGAACTTATAAACAAAGACATTGACAACCTTCAAACACTGGACCCCACCCAGTTTGGTTTCATAAAGGGCCAATCTTGTCTCCTCAACCTGACTGACTTCTTCGAATCAGTCTCCAGAGCCGTGGACGAGGGTAAGGCGGTCCACACAGCCTATCTGGACCTCGCCAAGGCCTTCAACACCACCCCCCACTCTAGAATCATAAATAAACTTACTAAGCTGGGCATAAATCCTTATATCAAATAAAACGAGAGAAGTAGGGGTAAATGCTCTGATAACTATACCAATTAAGTTTAAAACAAAGAAACAGCACCAGAGCACTCCACGGCGATTGGACCATACACAGAGAAAACTAGTAGCACTATAAGTAATAGTTCAAGCATGCAGTATAAAATCCAAGGTTTATTGGAATTCCAGGTTAGCACTTTCACCCTCATGGGCTTCTTCAGATCTTTTACATCTCATAAAAGTAAAAATTCACAAAGGCACAGGACAACCACAAGCTGGAATCAACAATTTATTTAGCGCTTTCGTCAGTTGTGAACTATGACTTCTTCAGAATAAATGCAGTAAAAAAAAAATGTCCTGAGGTTAAGGAAGGCTAAATTATGAATTTTCGGTTTTCCAGTGTTTTCAGGGTTTACATATAGAAATAAAATTTTGCTGAATAAACAGCACATTTTAATATTTTTGACATACTAGCATGTGTATAGTATTGATTTTTGAATATTGTTTTAACATTGCATAGTTTTAATATTGCATATTTTTAACACTGTATATTTTTATGGCAATCTGTGCATACACCAATAATTGATTATTAAGTTTATGCACACATTTTGTTGGACATTGCAGTGAGTTGTGCTTAGTAATGATTTGCCCGCAAGCAGGTTTTGTACCAGCAAGTAATTTGAAGGGTTAATTAGACCTTCTCTTTTACTAATTGAATTATTGGTCAAGTTTTGACTATGTATATAAAGAACAACCAGCTTGATTTTATTGTATCTTGAAAAAGCTCAGCACCAGGCTGAGCGAAAGCGCTTGAGGAAATTGTTGTTTGTTATTAAAGCAAGAAAGTTTTATGTAAGTTGCAGCCTTTCATTTTCTGCCTTGCAGAAGAAGGAATATCAGCATTTCACCAACTTTTTATTCTGGGCTTCCAGAGCCAGCTTCCAGGTTGTGGATCTGCTTTGCTTTATTATATATGTATATATATTATATATGTATATACATATATATATATGTATATATATATATATATATATATATATATATAACCCCACCCTAACCTTAATTAATTAGAAAAGTTGCCATTAGTTTTTAAAATGCCAACACTCATAATAAAAATATACACATGTGAAACAGTATAATCATGTAACACAACTTCCTATGCTTCTATTATAATACATATATATATTCATATATATAAAAAATCTATTGTGTTCTAAATATATAATAAAACTATGATATAGTAACCCTAAAATATTTAACATAAAATTAGAAATAAAACTCTGATTTGAGTTTTAAAAAACTTACTAACGATATAACTTCATTTAAACCTGGGGGGGGGGGGGTGGAGAAAAACCCAAAGTGGTATATAAAAAAGTATTAGTATAAAAAATATGTTACAAAGTAAGAAGAGTGAAAAAAGTATCAACAGGGTGGATATACCAAGAAATGTGGCCATTGCTCTCAATGTAGGTTTATATTAGAGGGAGATAATGTTGAAATACCCGCCTATGGGGTAGTGCGATCTTGGCACAAGAGCAATTGTGGTACCAAAAATGTGGTCTAGTTATCCCTGTGCCAGGTTTGTGAAAGATATTATGTGGGGAAAACTAAAAATGCTTTCAGGACACGCATCTACCAGCACACATGATATATGGAGAGGTAACAATAAAAATGCTTTGGCAAAACACCTCATTCAGTTTCCTGAACATAATTTTAAATTTCATGTACTAGAACATGTAGTTTTGGATGATAGAGGGGGACCCAGTGATACCTTTTTAGAGTATAAAGAATTGCTGTGGCAATTGAGGGTCAATGCGGTGAACCCCCCCAGGTTTAAATAAAGTTATATCGTTAGTAAATTTTTTAAAACTCAAATCATAGTTTTATTTCTAATTTTATGTTAGATATTTTAGGGTTACTATATCATAGTTTTATTATATATTTATGACACAACAGATGTTTTTTTATATATATGAATATATATATATATATATATATATATATATATATATATATATATATATATATATTACAATAGAAGTATGGGAAGTTGTGTTACATGATTATACTGTTTTACATGTGTATATTTTTATTATGAGTGTTGGCACTTTAAAAACTAATGGCAACTTTTCTAATTAATTAAGGTTAGGGTGGGGTCATGTATATATATATATATATATATATATATATATATATATATATATATATATATATATGTATATGAGTCTTTTTTTACTGCATTTATTCTGAAGAAGTCATAGTTCACAACTGATGCAAGCACTAAATAAATTGTTGATTCCAGCTCGTGGTGGTCCTGTGCCTTTGTGAATTTTTGATCTCATAAAAGTAATGCTAACATTTATACTAAAGCCTCTATTACATCATTCTTTAATTAAGTAAAATAGTGTTCACTTGTATGGCTTCATTCAAGAACAGCTTATAAATACTCAACCACAAAGCAACTTCTAAAGTTAAAGTATACATATATTAATATATATGTACCATGTTTATAAAAGTATATATAAAGAATATATAAAAAATACTTAAACATAACAACATATATAAATATAAAAAATATATAAAAATATAAAAAATATATAAAAAATATAAAAAACAAATATATTTAAAAATGTTTATTTTTTTTTTTCAAGGGTTACTGAAGGTCCACAAGAATACACATAATCCACACATAATCCACCCATGAGACCCATTGTGGCAGGGAGATGTTGGGTTACTGAACCCCTCACCTTGTATGTTGAAAAACAACTAAGGAAAGTTGTAGATAGTTTCACTCATATCCTGATGGATACTAAACAGTTCCTGCTGGACCTTTACGTAAAGTGAGTGTGTTGCAGACTGATTTACACTTCATACTAGTGACTCTTGATGTACAATCTTTATTTACAGTTATACCCAACCAACATGGGTTAGAAAGTATACAGAGATGTCTCAGGGTGAACACTGATTATACCATGTCCCACACTGAATTAATTACTGGCTTGCTAAGGGCAATCTTGGAAAATAACATCTTCATGTTCAATGATACTGTCTATATACAAAAGGATGGAGTGGCTATGGGTACATCATGCCCCAATAGCTACGCCAACCTAGTGATAGCAGACTGGGAAAAGGAAAAACTATTCCCACTAGATAGCTTCAAGAGGAATGTAATTTATTATGCTAGGTTTGTGGATGACATTTTCCTCCTATGGGCAGGATCGGAAGATGAACTACAGATTTTTTTTTGTGAGGTCAATTCTTTGACCAGTTTTTTGAATTTTACCATGGAGAGTTTGGATAGATGGATATCATTCTTAGATGTATACATTGAAAGGTTAGACAGTGGTCTACTCAATATAGGTGTATATAGGAAGTCGTGCTACAAGAACTCCCTCTTACATAGAGGGGAGCATGTATCCTTGTTTTGTGTTCCACGATATAGTGAAAGGTCAAGCTATAAGAGCCTCACATTTGAATCCAACAGAACAAGGGTTTAAGAATGAGTTAGATCAATTTACGAGGGAAACTAGCTGCCAGATCTTATACACCAGAAGAGATATACTCAGGGATTGAAGGGGTATATGATATTAGAACTCGATCTGCACATCCATATTTTGCAAACTCTGTAGACGTAGAAGGAACATCAGAGAGAACTAGAATCATTGATACGACGATGAACCATCCCATAGTTAGGGTCTCACTTAATTATACACAAGACATTAGCAATGTGAAAGGGATTTTTTATAAGAAATGGTATGTCCTCACTACAGATCCCAAATTAAAAGAGATAGTGGGGGACAGACCATCGTTTGTCTATAGAAATAAGTCAAACTTGCACAGATTACTCTGTCAACCCAGAGTCCCACTACAATTGGTAGGGGTGAGACATTAAATTGCACCAGAACATGTCATAAATGCAATTATTGCCCCTTTATATCTGAGGACACTAGCTTTGTACAACCTGTCACTATGAAAAGATTTTGTTTCAACACTACAGCTAATTGTGACACTCAGCATGTCACATACCTAGCTAAACGCATGGCCTGTGATGCATTTTATGTGGGGAAAACTGATAGAAGGTTACGTGATAGGATACGTGAACATCTGTATAATATATGCATCCAATCCCCACATAATGCATTATCTAAGCATGTCATGAACACAAATGACACACACAGCTTTAAATGTCTAGTACTACAAGTAAACAAACCCAATTCTAGGGATGGGGACATAAGGAACTATACAGAAAGGACAGAAACCAGGTGGATTATAATGCTAAGAGCAGATCAGAGACCTGGACTGAATGACAGAGTCCCTTTTAAACCGACCCTAAAAAATAGAAAGTTAGTTGTTAGATAAAGACCTGCAGGTCAGATGGGACATTATATTTGTATACATAATGTAGTCCTCATACAGCTCTTACATTAATCCATTATGAAATGTATTTTATATACAGTTCTCATATGAACTGGCATAATTTGTTGTATCACATCTTATTGATGCATGGCATATACACACATGCATATGTTTTGATATACATAACATTTAAAAAAAAATTTGTAAACATTTTTAAATATATTTGTTTTTTATTTATATTTTTTATATTTATATATGCTGTTATGTTTAAGTATTTTTTATATATTCTTTATATATACTTTTAGAAACATAGTATATAAATTAATATATGTATACTTTAACTTTAGAAGTTGCTTTGTGGTTAAGTATTTATAAACTGTTCTTGAATGAAGCCTTACAGGTGAACACTATTTTACGTAATTAAAGAATGATATCATAGAGGCTTTAGTATAAATGTTAGCATTACTTTTATGAGATGTAAAAGGTCTGAAAAAGCCCATGAGGGTGAAAGCGCTAACCTGGAATTCCAGTAAACCTTGGATTTTATACTACATACTTGAACTATTACTTATAGTGCTACTAGTTTTCTCTGTGTATGGTCCGATCGCCGTGGAGTGCTCTGGTGCTATTAATCCTTATATCACTCGATGGGCTGCCAACTGGCTTACTGACAGAACCCACACTGTAAAAGTAGCCGACTCAAAATCCAGCTCCTGACAAATGGCAAGCAGAGTACCTCAGGGTTCAGTCTTGGGACCACTCTTGTTTGGTATCTACTTCTCTGAAGTACAGGCCAAAACTAAGGGACTCTGACTAACAAAGTTTGCAGATGACTGCAAACTGGGAGCCATTATTGAATCCCCAAATGATGTGGATATTCTACAAAAGGGCCTTACAGAAACAGATGCTTGGTGCCAGAGCCATGGGCTCAAGCTCAATGCCAAGAAATGTATAGTTATCCCCTTTAGGAAAAATCATGTACCCATGAATTACCACATAAGTGGCAGTACACTAGACACGAAAGTGTCATAAGGGACTTCGGGACACAGGTGGACAGTGGTCTCACCTTCAATAACCACATAGCCACAAATGTCAGGAAATCCTTCTATGTGGCACACATCATCATTAAGGGCATTTCATCCAGAAAAAAGGAGGTCACTGTCCCGCTGTACTCATCCCTCATTAGATCCATTATAGAGTACAACGCCCTGTTTGGTATGTACCTCACAAGACAGCTACAACAACTGGAAAGGCCACAGAAATACCTCACTAAAAGAATCACAGGCCTAAAGCAGATGCCCTATGCTGACCATCTAAAAAACTCCAGCTATACTCTGTCGCATATTGCCTACTCAAAGGTGATCTCCGCTTAACATACAAGGCCATGTCAAACCCAGTGTTGTTGGACATGCTACACTTAAAGCAATCCCAATCCCTCAGAGCCACATGTTCCAGGGATCTAAACCTGGTCATCACAATGAACAAAACATGCTGGAGGGATAGATTCCTGACTCAGAGACTCCCCATACTCTGGAACAGACTGCCCATACATGTCAAGCTGTGCACCTATTTGGCCCTCTTCAAAAGGAACCTTGACAATTGGATGGGAGATAGGAAATTCATCCCGGGGATCACATCAGTCACCCTGCTAGACAGGGGACAAGGGAAGTAAATATTCTTGGAAGAAATAGCCAGGGAATTGTTATGGCTAGGCTTGTACAGGCCCTAGGGCCGATCGCTTAGTATCAACCTATGAATCTACATTGAAAATAAAAACAAACACTAAGCAGGTAAATTTACGACCGTACTGCAACAACAGCAGATAATTGCAAAAGCAGAACCAAAAGCAAAAAAAAAAAAAATGGTCGTGTAACGTACGGCTGTAAAAACATAAAATTTTATTTTTAATTTTTATTTAATTTTTATTTTAATAAAATTAAAAATAAAAATAAAATTATATGTTTTACAGACGTACGTTACACGACCATTTTTTTGCTTTTGGTTCTTTTTTTTTTTTTTTGCTTTTGGTTATGAACATGCACATTATTACATTTATATTAATCAAGTAGTTAGTACTTTACTGGTTTCAATGACTTTAAGTTGTCATTCAGAATGCAGTTCACATTTTAAGACTATCATGTACTTTGTCCTACAAACATTTTTGTATTGTACATGGGTGGCACAGTGGTGCAGCTGTTAAAGTTGCCACCTCACAGCAAGAGCTTCTCTGGTTCGATTTGCAGTTGGGGTGCTTTCTGTGCAGAGTCGGCATGTCCTCCCTGTTTTTGCGTGGGTTTCCTCCAGGTGCTCCAGTTTTCTTCCACATTCCAAAGACATGCATCTGCAGTGTTTCTCCCCGGGTCACCACTGAAAATGGGCTGGATCCCAGTCAGACTTTCCCAAGAAGCAAATATTAAAGTAAATTAATTAAAATTTTCCTTTTTAAATAATGTTCTCATTCAATGGTCCCTGTGTATTGTTTTATGGAGTCCTCCACTTTTTTGAAAGCTGTTTCATCACCTTGTTTTTTCTTTTGGAAAACAGGAAAGGACTTTGAAAGAAATGCCTCTCAAAGTGTCCATCATTGTCTTTCGTGCACCTGCTGATTGGTTAATTGTGCCCTCACCACCTTCTCCTGCCTTCAGATGATGTTTTCTCTTGCTGGTTTGTCTTGGATCTTTCAGTGGTCTGTGTGCATTTTTAATCCAAGTGGGTAGAAGAAGTAATACAGAATTCAATAACTTAAAACAAAGTTGAATTTCTCTGCAGTCTTATGGAAAGAAGAAAAGAATTTCTGTTAGCTTATGTTTGTAATTTAAAGTCATTATTTATGTAAACGCTTATGTTTGCAACTTATTAGACTGTTCCCTTCCTCCACAAAATAGAAAAAATTTCCACTTTTAGCTATGTATGGAGTTTAATCAGTATAAGTCATGGCTGCTTTCTTAGTCTCATGGAATATTTACTCATGTTATCTCTCTACTTTAACATCATCATTAGAAAGACCAGACGATTATAATGGTTAATGTGTCTCCCTTATAGATATAAGGTACAGGGTTTGATTCTCAAAAATTCACCCCGGGGCTCATACCAGTGCCTCTACTTGACAGAGGCACTGGGAACTAAGGTTGGGTGGCACGATGCCAGGGTAATCCTATGGGCTAGGCTTGTAAAGGCTCCAGGGCCATTAGCCTATTACTCACGTATGCACTTATGTACCTATGTGATGTGAAAATTTTTTCATAAAATCTTTACAATGCTTCCCTTCAGTTTGTTCTGGTACTGCTGTAAACCTCAAGTTGCCTCTGTATGACCTATCCTCAAGTTCAGACAGCTTCTGTGCTATTTATTTATATTTTAATTGCTGTTCCATCATTTTTCTGTCATTTCCTTTCGAGTAGTTTGCATACTTCCAACTTTCTCTGAATTCCTTGTTGAAACATCTTTTCCCTACAAGGCATCTGTTATATGTCCCTCTATATTTCAACAGGTATCCACTTATTTTGAACATGTCACAATGCATTGGGCAATCTTTCTCCTTGGACTGACTGAAGAGTTATTTTCCTCTTCTCGCATTACCATCTGCTTTTCCCACCTCTGCTCCACCACATTGCTTTCACTAATGTTCACAAGTTTTTACAGTTTCTCTCCCTTTTACTTCACTTTTTCTTTTTTTTTGTCAATGTTCTAGACACCATGTACTAATCAGCTATCACTTTCTGTTAACAAATTACAGTAGTTTACAGTTTTTTGCTAATTTAAACTGTGCACTGCCCAGAGCTCTTTTTTTATCTATGTATACTGCTGCAGCTATCTTGGAACTCCATTTATTTTCTTCTTGTTTTAGAAAGTTTTGTTCACGAGGGGTCATACATGATATATATACTTCTTGAAGAATAGATGTAGGTTATGTACCAGCCAGACAATATTTTCTGTTGTAGCATTACACTGTTCCGAAACACCACGTTACACACATTATTAGATGGATACTAGGGAGACGTTTAGTTATATAGCCTTTCTCTATGTTTTGAATATTGCATATTCATACTGATATATGAATAGTGGCTATATATATCACTCGCCAAGCTGCCAAATGTTCACTGCTTAGATGAGCGGAGAAGAGGGATTTAGGCTGCTGGTAGTTTGGTGGAAGTATTTTTCTGTGACAGTCATAGTAGTGCCCTGTTCTGTTACATTGTCTACTGTGTGATACAGCAGAGTTAAAGAAAGATATATGGTTATTTTTCTGTGTTATGTACAAAGGTGTAAACAATTACTGTTGCTGTTACCATATGAGGTTATTATTTAGGTCCTTAGTCATTATGAGTATTTGATATGAAGTCTACACTATACATTGATGGCTTCTGTTGAACTGCTTTGTTTCTACTATTATTATTTAACCTTCCTAATGACAAAGCTATTAGCTGGAGATGTTGGGCTTTTCCTCGGGAGTGTGGGGGTGCAGGGGGGCTTGGTCCCTGCAAAAAATGTTAAAAAATAAATGTTTTTACGTTTATTTTTTTTTATTTCCATTTCAAAGTTTCAAAACTTCAACCTCATGGTCTTGACCATAAGAAATTCGAAGTTTTGAAACTTTGAAATTTAGAAGTAGACCCATATATGTATGTATGTATGTATGTATATATATATATATATATATATATATATATATATATATATATATATATATATATATATACTTTACAAGCTTCAAAATTGTAATAAAAAAAATAAAAACATTTTTTTTTTTTCAGGGGGGGCAAGCCTTCCTGCACCCCCACATCCCCTGCTAATCTCCGAGATCACACTACAGTGACGAAAATGGTAAATTTCCCGTTCTGTACTGTATGGCAGTCTCCATTCAAAGTGTTCGAAGTTTTAAAACTTTGATCTTATGGTCTTGACGATTTACAGGTCAAAGTTTTGAAACTTCCAGCTTGTGAAGGGAATCCATATGTGTGTATATACACACATATATATATATATATATATATATATATATATATACAGACACACACACACACACACACATATATATATATATATGTGTGTGTGTGTGTGTGGATTCACTTCATAATCTTGAAATACTGAAATATTGAATTTCAATATCTCAAGACCATGAAGCTGAAAACACATATAACCAAAACCAGACAACCACGAAACCCAAAACCGCGAAACTATAAAACCTCAAAAACACACAACACACACTACATAACACATACAAACACAAATACACATACCTCCCGACACTTTCAAAAAAGCAATACAACACACACGCACACAACTAAACAAACACACACACCTACCCTTATTATGCAGCGGGGGCAAGCACCCCTGCACACCCCCCTACTTAAATATACTAATTCTAAAGTCGCACTACATACACACACATGAAACACCACCACACATTCCCATCGCACACACACATCACTGTAACAAAACACACTAATACACACCATAGCCCCTGCCCAAAACCCTTAAACAAAAACACTTACCTGAATCCATGAACACTGCCCAACACCAGAACCGCTAATTCAACATCTCCAACATGCAAGATTTTGAATTTCATGCTTCTAGTCTTTCGCGGTTTTTGGCTTTCCACTTTATGGGCTCGAGAGTCTGAAATTCAATATTTCAGGATTTCAAGCTTATAAAGTGAATCTATATATATATATATATATATATATATATATATATATATATATATATATGGGTCTACCTGACAACACCGATATGCTACAACACCGACAACGAAATCACTGACACCACAAAACCGAAAGTTCAGAAACACGAAACGTCACATACCCGACAAACCACAATCCCGACACTCAACAAACAAAACAAATCCCCTGTCCAAAAAGCACACACACAACACAAGCACACCAAAAACCTTACAAACCTACACTGAACCTTACATACACAACTATCTATGCACTAACCTTAACCCAAACCCTAACCCTAAGGTCCGTCACTATCACACACTCACCTAACCCGCGCCCTAACCCTAACTCACTTAACCCACCCCTATCCCCAATGTCTGTCACTATCGCACACTCAACTGACCCGCGCCCTAACCCTAACTCACTTAACCCGCCCCTAACCCTACAGACCGTTGCTATTGCACACTTACCTTACCCACACCCTGACCCTAACAGCCATCCCTATCGCACACTTACCTTTACATGTCGGTGTTCTCAGCATTGGGATTTTCAACTGTCGGTCTTCTCCATTGTCGATCTTCCGGTGTTGGTGTTCTAGTCGTCGGCGTTTTCAGGTAGACCCATATTTATATACATATGTGTGTGTGTGTGTGTGTGTGTGTGTGTGTGTGTGTGTGTGTGTGTGTGTGTGTGTGTGTGTATATATATATATATATATATATATATATATATATATATATACATATATATATGTATATACATATATATATATATATATATATATATATATGTGTATATATATATATATATATATATACACACACACACACACACACACACACACATATATATATATATATATATATATATATATATATACACACGTGTGTGTGTGTGTGTGTGTGTGTGTGTGTGTGTGTGTGTGTGTGTGTGTGTATAGACATAGATAGATAAAGATATGGAATAGATATAGACAAATATACATACACACATACACACAGATATATATAAATTGCATGCAATTTTCTACAGTTTCAACAAATTCTAATTATATCAATATTACATTTATATGCTTAAAATGCATTTATAAATATAGTCCTTCAAAACACAGGATATTATCTGATGTTCATCATTAAATCAATATTGTAGTAGTTCTACAGGATGTCCTGCCAAAGACTGTACCAGCTAGCTAGCTTTCCAAGCTTTGGCACATTCAGCACACCCTAGCCACTGTATAGCTCGGAGACAGCAGTATAAAATTAGTGGATAGGATGCCAAAATGTTAGAACTTTTTTCCTCAAAACATACTGTTCCATGTGGGCTTCAAGTGGTGAGCAGTTGGCTAACAGTTCACTAATGTTGGGCAGATAAGTACCCTGTTGGGGAATACCTCTTGTCCGACACCTTCTTCATGCAGACAGATGGTCTTCCGTCGCTAAGGGGATTCCTTCACTATTTATCATATTTGTGAGGAAAATATTATTTTTCTGTCAAAAAGTACTGTTAGGGACTGGGGTTAGTTTATTTGGTGCTTGTCAATAAAATACCTCAGAATTTTACTTTTCTATCAGGAGATAAGACTTCAAGGATCTGCTAGCTACTTGTCAGACACCTTTTTCAGTAGACAGAAAGTCCTATGTCTCTGTGAGGATCACCCTACAATTTATCATTTTTTGTGAGGAAAAGTGTTACTCTCCTGTCAAAAAGTGCTGTTTGGGACATGGGCTAATGTGTTTGGTGGTTTTCACTAAAAGGATTTTACCTTAGAACTTAACTTTTCTGTCTGGAGGCAAGATTGACTTTTCAAAGCTCCACTGATCACTTGCCAGACACAGGGCACAGACCTGGATCACAGTTACTCAATAATTGCCTCCCTGAGCTGTCAAAGGTGAGTTCATGAATATTCTTATAGATGAAGAAGTGTTATTTAGTCCTTTTGATGCTGAGGTCCTTAGAAGGATGGATGAAAGAGGAAAAGTTATTTCAAGAGGTTATTCAGTCCTGAATCTAGCTTCTTTTATCTCAGCCACTGATGTGTGACTCTGCTGTGTCCACCTGTTGTTCCTCAAACCACTCATCTCTTTCTCTTTGTCTTACTGCTGCTGATACTCTGGAAGCCACAGTCCTCTGTGGCTGTTCAGCTGCGTTTGTGTATGGCAGAACCACACTTGGGCATCGAGGAAGTGGCAGAGAGACATTCCTTCACTAAGCTTCTCCAAGGAGCTTTATTTATTCACAGAAAAAGGAAGCATAAAGTTAGACCTTTACCTTTTTCTAGAGCAGGTAAGGAGGAGTGGCTAGGCTTTGCTAAAGATTTATTTAAAGGGTTTCAGTCTTTACATGCAGAGTTTTCCCCAAATTTAAAAAAGGAAAAGATTTTCTTTTCAGTCAGTCTAATCTCAAGTCTGAAGGACAGGATTTAGACAATATTTCTCAAATTCCCCTCCATGGTTTAGGGAATTTGACTCTGGGGAAAGTTATTCTTCATATTCCCCTCCTGAAAATATGTATTTGTCTGATAAATTATATAAAATGCCCCAGTCCCATAAATTTCTTCTTCTAACTCCAGGTCAGATCCTGCAGTAATCTCTCTGGCAAAATCAGCTTCTGCCTTATTCTTTTTGAAAAGCCTGGAAAAGTCTTGACAAATATGGGAAGAATGTTAATACTGCTTCCACTTTGGCCTTCAGAGTAGTGAACTGTCAGGCTCATGTGTCTAAGTTTCTGCTGGTTTCCCTCCGCAATATGAGAAAGTTAATTGCTGCCACTCTCTGCCTTTTTCAAAGACGAAGACATCTCTGAATTCATTAGAATCTTGTGTTTAGGTAACCAAACATTCTCTAAAATGTGCTCATGACACAGCTAGTGTTGCTTTTTGAACATGTGCCACTGGGACAGCAATTTGCTTGTCTACTTTCTCAGAATTTACCAGAGGATGTCAAAGGTGAGTTCATGAATATTCTTCTAGATGAAGAAGTGTTATTTAGTCCTTTTGATGCTGAGGTCCTTAGAAGGATGGATGAAAGTGGAAAAGTTATTTCAAGAGGTTACCCAGATTTTTTCAATCCTCCTTGCTGAAATATAATAGAAATTATCTTCCAGTTTAGATTCCTTTTACAGTAAACAGAATAAGCATTCCCAGAAAGGCACAGGCAAACAAAATTTCAAAATTACATAAAGGGGTGGTGAGGGTGGCCTAATGGTTAAGGTGTTTGCCTTACAAACACAAGGTGAGGGTTTGAATCTCACAAAGGATAATTGGCTAGGCTTAAAATGGCACACAAGGGCAGTTAGCTTAGTACTAATCTATGAACCCATGAAAGCAATAACAGGGTAGCTCAAAGAAGAAATGACAGTGTCTTCCAAAACCCAGGACAATTCAGAGAATTAAGTAACTATATACCCCTTCACTTGATTTCCCCTTCTCTACCTTGGCAGTCTTGTAAATCTTTCCAAGACTAGGTCTTCACTTTCTTCTGTGGCACCAGATAACTTCAGACACTTTGGTTCTGAAAATCATTCAAAAACACTACAACTTACAGTGGGATTCACTTCTCCATTTTAAAGAGATTTCTCTTCATCCAGCCAATCAAACCTCCTTCTTCCCTCCTGTTCTAAATCAGATGCTGTACCTAGAGATATAGAACCTGTTGCCCAAGAACTAGAGGAAAAGGTTTTATTCAAAAATCTTTATGGTGCTAAAGAAAGAAGGAACCTAGACACCTTTCTTAGGCCTTTCTTTCTGAACTTTTGCATCACTTTTTTTTTTCAGATTTCCACTTTGCCCTTAGGTTTATCAAGTGCCTGGCTCCTGTAATAACCCATTTCAGTTTGCAGTGCATTCACATTTTCCATACAATCTTTCACAAGTGGTCAATAATCTCTGGCTTGGGTAAATTTTTTTTTTCTCAGCCTAAGTTTTAAGGTGAGTATAGAGAAGCCTTCTGTCATCTTGTGACACATGACAGTGTTTCTGGGATGTCTACTACAGTTTATGATATTTTCCAACCAGTCTTTAGCATCTGCATGGAATATCTCAAAATTTTATATTTCTTGGTGTCTAGTATTCTCATGATTCCTTTGCCCATACTTCACATTAGGAATATTCAATTATTCATCAAATCAGTTTGGACACAATGTCAACATCACCTTTTATTTTAAATTTCAATGTTGGGAGTTACTCCGGTGGATGAATCAGTTGTCTCTCGACCCTGGTCTCCCTTTTTTCCCATGCAGACCATTCTCATTCTGTAACCACAGATATGTCAGACATTGTTTTGGGAGCTGTGTTGGGCAGGGGGGGGGGTGAAAGTCTAACAAAGAAGACCCATTAAGGCATGCAACCATAAAAGAAATGATGGCTCTAACAATTCCTCTCAAAACTCTGAGCAACCTTTGGTCTCCAGACCCACTGTTAGTAATCACAGTCACCAAAAAAGTGATGTAGTATACAAACAAACAAGGTGAAACCAATTCTTATCTCCTTTGCAGACTACCTATGGTGGCCTGGAAACTACAGAATTAGTTTAATCTGTCCCTTCCAGCTGCTAACATTTTGCCAGAACAATACGTATTGCAGGCAAGCTGAATAGGATCAGTATAGATATTCTTGAATAGAAGTTGTACTGAGGACCGTCTAGGAATAATTTAATCTGTGGCGAATTCCTCAACTAGATATGTTTGCCTCCAGCCACAAGAGACAGTTAAGTAAATTTTATTCTAGGACCCCTTGCACATAGGCCTGTTAAACAAATACCTTTCATTCCCATGGACATGAATTATCCTGTATGCTTTTCCACCTTTTTTCTGATAACCAGTGTTCTTCTAAAGTTGCAGAAGGATTCTTAAAGGATAACTGTGGTTGCCTCTTTTGGCCAGGTATTAGTTATTTTCCCTTCTTTTGAAAATGGCCAAGGGCAATTTCGAGAAACTTCCTCACAGAATGGACTTACTCACACAAGACGGGGGGGTTATTTTATACACCACAATCTTCAATTTCTTCAACTAACTGCCTAGATGAGAGAATTTTAGTACCTTTTAAACACCTTTTTTTCGGAGGATGTGCACCAGGTATTGAAGATGGCAAAAGAAATCTGATACTAGAGAATCATATATGAGTAAGAGGAAATTATTTTCTAGTTGATGCCAAGACAAGAACCAGTACCTTTATAAGGCTCAGACTCCTTGATACTACAGCATTTGCGTAGGTGATCATCCGCTGGCCTTTCTTACTTTTCTATCACGATTCACAATTAGGTCATCAATGCTTGTCTGCCCTTAGATCCCCATTTCTACCTTACCTCAAATGAAATCATTTTGGAAAGTGTTTTAAATATCTGTCCACTGAGAAGGCATTTGGCTCTTTCTTGGGAATTTATTTTTGAAATGGAAAACCTGACTGCTTTCTTTTAATCCTGCTGATGAGGCTATTTGTAGTTCTTATTTGGAAAGTGTTACTCATTGTTCTGACCTTTGCAAGATGAGTATCTGAGTTGCAAGCTTTTATGGTGAATCATCCCTTACTCATCTTTCACAGAGATAAGGTAACACTGAGAACAAATCTTTCCTTTATATCTAAGGTTGTTTTGGAATTTACATTGATCTAAGCAATGCATCTCCCTGCCTTCTCCCAGTACAAAAAATGAGGGAGAAAGAATTTTATGCACTCTGAAGTAACTGTTTATTTCCTATGAAGGCAGGAAAAGGGGACAATCAATGTAAAAATAGACACCTTTTAAATGGTTGTTTCATGCTTTTTGTTATTCTCACCATAATAAGACACTTCCATGCAAAGTCAGGATCTACTATAGCAGAGCACTGGCTACTTCTGTGTTTTTTGGAAAGATAATAGACTCTAGAAATATACTAGAAGCAGGAATTTGGTCATCTGTAAATCATACAAACTAGATTCCTTCTCTAAGCCCAGATTATGCTTTGGTAGGTTGAGTCTCCAGGGGCTTCTGGATTCTGATCCTTCTTCCTCTTCCCTTTATTTATAATCTGCAGTATTTATACCATGTAGCTTACGCTACTACAACAGTGATCTAATGATGATCATAGTAGAGTTGTGTAAGTAAACTTTCTGTAAGAGTAAATGTTCAAATAAATCACTGTTGCTGTAGCTAGACCCTCCCTCCCTACAGGCCCAACTTTTTTCTTATTTTTATGCCAAGGCATGGGATTTTTTTATTATTGCTCATATCTGGCAGTGATCTAGCCTCCCTCTTCTGAGACAAGAAAGCTCAGAAGTTCTGGCACCCTAGCCACTGATTTTACATTGCTCACTTCAAGGCATGCAGTGGTTAGGGAGCGTGGAAGGTGTGCTAAAGCTTTGGAAGCTGGCTGGTTAGTCTGATTCTTGGCAGGACATCCCATAGCTTAGGTTACTGTAACAGTGATCTATTTAAGTATTCCCTGTTATTGTAAGTTTACTTCAATTTACTTTCATAACTATATTTTTCCAAGTGACATTACATGTTTCATTCCCATGGCATTGCAATATGTTTTATTCACATTAGCTCATGGGTACATTTGGGTTGCATGGTTAAGCTTCTAAAGGCCCCAGTGATCATTAGTCTAATATACCTATGAACCGGTAAGAAAAATGAAATCATGAAGGCCTTAGATGTTGATTCAATTAACTAAAAAGGAATAGTGCTATAAGTACATGGGTCTACTTCTTTTGACCTAACTCCCATATGCCTGACACCCATTTGCCTGAGACCAAATGACTGAAATTTCATTTGCCTGACACTTCATTTGCCCGACACTTCATTTGACTGACAAGTATTATTAGCAAGAAAATGGAATATGCCCTCTTCCCCACTGTTGTGCAACCCTGGAGTTAGAATATATAGTTAGGGGGGTGTGGGGGGCACAGCCCCCCACAATGGGGGGTGGTGGGGCAAAGCCCCCCACTTACTTTTCTTTAACTAAGCAATATTACATCAAAAGTTAGCAATATCCCCCCTAACTATATATTCTAACTCCAGGGTCACACTACAGTGGGGAAGGGGGCATATTCCATTTTCTTGCTAATAATACTTGTCAGTTAAATGAAGTGTCGGGCAAATGAAGTGTCAGGCAAATGAAATTTCAGTCAAATGGGGTCAGGCAAATGAGTGTCAGGCAAATGAAAGTTAGGTCAAAAGAAGTATACCCAAGTACATATGTATACAGCTTTTACTGGAAAGGCTCATCCAGACGCTGCTACAGTTTGGTGTGAGGGAAAGGTTAGTTTGCATTTTATTTGTTGTATTTTTATTACTTTATTGCCTTTTTCTATTTTGCATACTGTGATTTGTTTTCTACACACTGTGTTTTACTTGTAGACTGCTTTTAACTGCATATTAAAACTTGAAAAGACACCATAGCTCTGTCTCTTGTGAGTCAGACAAAAATCAGAACAGGTCAATTATGGAGTCACACATAAGTTACAATAGGTCAGTTAAGGTTAATCATCTGTGAACTGAGGGGATGGAGATAGGAACTAAACCTTTTATTTAAGGGGTAAAATAAAACATTTCAGAGCTTAACTGGAAAGGCTCAACCAGACTCTGCTACAGTTTACTTTGAGTTAAAGGTTAGTTTGCTTTTTACTTGCTGTATTTTGTATTAATCTACTGCCTTTTTCCATTTTGCATATTGTGATTTGTTTTCTTTACACTGTGTTTTACTTGTATTCTGCTTATAACTGCATATTAAAACTTGAAAACAGACCACAGCTCTGTCTCTTCTGAGTCAGACAGAAATTAGAACAGGTAAATTAAGGAGTCACACATACGTTACAACAGGTCAGTTACGGTTAATCATCTGTGAACTGAGGGGGTGGAGCTAGGAACTAAACCTTCTATTTAAGGGGTAAAAAAACATATCAGAGCTTTACTGGAAAGGCTCACACAGACTCTGCTACAGTTTGCTGTGAGGGAAAGGTCAGTTTGCATTTTATTTGTTGCATTTTGTATTACTTTACAGCCTTTTTCTATTTTGTATACTCAGATTTGTTTTTTTACACTGTTTTACTTGTATTCTGCTTTTACTGCATATTAAAACTTGAAAAGAGACCACAGCTCTGTCTCTTGTGAGTCAGACAGAAATTAGAACAGGTCAATTAAGGAGTCACACATACGTTATAACAGGGCAGTTAAGGTTAATGATCTGTGAACTAAGGGGGTGGAGCTAGGAACTAAACCTTCTATTTAAGAGGTAAAATAAACAATTTCAGAGCTTTACTGGAAAGGCTCACCCAGACTCTGCTACAGTTTGCTGTGAGGGAAAGGTTAGTTTGCATTTTATTTGTTGTATTTTGTATTACTTTACAGCCTTTTTCTATTTTGTATACTCAGATTATTTATTTTATTTATTTTATTTTATTTTTGTTAACCGGGAAAGTCCGACTGGACACAGGTCCATTTTCAGCGGAGGCCCGGGGAGAAAAGCTCCATGATACAATACAATATTAGATTAAAACAGTACAAAGCAATTCTTAACATTTATAAGTAGTACAGAGGACCATTTACATGGCATGTGATAACTCTAGTAGAATATACAGTCAGTACTCTAGTAGAATATACAGTTAGTACAAATAATACAAATATATATAATTTTTTTTCCCCTTCGAAATATTAGTAAATATAAAGTTGTAATACATTTATGCTTTAGTATAACCGATAAGTAAATAAATGCCCATAGTGGCATAAAATAGGGTAAAGGTATAGGTAGGATGAGAGTAAGATAAGCTCTGTTAGGTATTGTGTTAGTCTAGAAACAGATTAGAGTGTTTTTCAGGTAAGGGATATGGTACAGAACAGTACAAGTGTTGGAATGTTTACTGCTTATAGATAGATGAAATGTTAGGATGAATCTGTGGGATAGCAGTAGAGCTCAGTAAAGGAAAATGTTGTAGTGTAGCATAGTCCTTGCAACTGAGCATAGATGTTGCTACCCTGGGGTATAGCAAGAGCAGAGCCAGATGTTAGAATAGTAGGATTTCAAGAGGTGTTTGAAATGGGTGCAAGAAGTAGTGCTGGTTATATTGTTTGGGAGTGAGTTCCAGGTTTGTGCTGTTGTGCAGGCAAAGAGAGATTTACCTGCTTCATTTTTATGTCTAATTACTTGAATGAGATTTTGGTTGCTAGATCTCAGGGCTCTAGTGGTGGTGTAGGGCTTAATTAGTTGTTGGAGGGCAGGAGTTTTTTCAGGGTAGTAGTAGAGTTTATGTGCAACTATGGCTTGATTGAGTCTAAGTAGCTGAGGAAGTTCCAGCCACTTGAGTTGCATTAGGGAAAGACAGTGATGGGATCTATTTGAGGAGTCTGTTGCAAATTTGGCAATTTTGTTGTAGCATGATTCCATTTTGTGAAGTTTGGTCCGGTGAAGGTTAGTTAAGATAGGGGAAGCATAGAGAAGGATAGAGAGGAGGTGGCTTCTTGAAATAGTGGCTTTGGTCTGATTAGTCATGAACTTTTTATTTCTATAGAGCAGACCCAGTTTTCGGTTGACCTTTTTGATGGTTTGTGCTATATGGATATCATACTTTAGGTGGTTATCAATGTCAACTCCTAGTAGTTTGGTGTGGTTGGCTGGTGTGATTTGAATATTGTTTTTGGAGTTTATAGTGAGGTTATAGTCTGAGTTGGATGATCTGCCAGGGGTGAATAGTATTAGTTTGGTTTTCTTTGGGTTGAGAAGAAGTTGTATTTTAGTAAACCAGGTTTCTGCTAGGGTAAAGTTGTATTGGGTGATGGTGTGTAGTTCCTTAATGCTGGTGGCAGCACAGGTTATGGTGGTGTCATCAGCATATTGAACTACTGTAGCAGTGGGTAGTGAAGATGAAATGTCATTAGTGAAGAGGGAGAACAGCAGTGGGCCAAGGATTGATCCCTGAGGGACTACTATGGAAACTGGTAAGAGGGGGGACAGCTTCTCTTGCCAGAGAACTGCTTGTTGGCGTTCTGATAAATAGCTGCTGAACCAGAGTATGGTGGAGGAGCAAATATTGAGACTAGATAGAGTATTGAGGAGCAGATTGTGGTTAACCATGTCAAAGGCTTTTGATAAGTCGAGGAAGATGGAAGATACAAAAAGACCTTGGTTTCTAAAGTGATTGACTGTATTGGTATAGGATAGAAGGGCAATGGTTGTGCTGTGGGAGGGTCTGAAGCCATGTTGGGAGTTGGATAGTAGTTTATTTTGTTGAAGATATTGCATTAGTTGCAAGTGGACAACTCTTTCTAGAATTTTTGATAAGGGTGATAGTATGGCAATTGGACGATAGTTGGTTAGCTCTAAGGAGTTGCCACCTTTATGCAGAGGGACAATATGGGAGATTTTCCAGTGGGTGGGAACTTTGTGTTCTGAGATTGATCTATTAATAAGAATTGACACTGGGTAGGATATGGTGTCTGCTGCTATCTGAAGGAAATCAGCAGGGAGTTTATCGGCAGCTAGTGTAGTTGGTTTTAGCTTCCTAAGGAGGTTTGCAACCATTTTAGTGGACACTGGTTGTAGGGAAAAGGTAGAGAAATTATTTTTTGTATGACTGTTATATGCGGTAGAAGATTGTATAGGGGTATCATTATTTTTCTGGGTATTGGCTAGATTTTGAACTGTTTCTGTAAAGAATTTATTAAATTGAGTAGAAATATCATCTTGGTTGTTTGGCAGTACAGGGGTGGGAGTGGATGCTTTTCCAGGGTGAAGTAGTCTACTAATGGATGTCCAGAATTTATGTGGGTTATGGCTATATTTATCCTGTAGGTTTTTGTAATAGTTGGACTTGTCTAGTTTAGTTAGTCTCTTGGCTATATTACGTAGTTCTGTATACTTTGACCTTAGGATAGTGTTAGAATCTTTGTGGGAAGCTATCCAGAGTTTGTCCCTTTCTTTCATTATCTTTTTTGTCTCTTTGGTGAGCCATGGGGCTTGGTGGGTTTTTGTCCTGATGGATCTAGTAGGGGCATGATGGTCTAGGATATGTAGGAAGGTAGAGTTAAAGTACTGTACAGCTTCGTTGAGAGGTAGTTGTTTAAGAGGGAGCCAGTTGCAGCAATTTATTGCTTTATTAAAGTCATTGGCTCTGAAGCTTTTTATTATTATTTTTAGTAGAGGTAGGTTGGGTAGGTGTTGGGTCTTGCTCCTAATTAGGTAGGTGGGTTGATGATCACTTAGACTGTCAGGTAAACAGCCAGATTGATGTACAAAAGTGGGGTGAGATACCAGAATCCAATCCAAAATGGATTGACGTTTGGTTGTTTTGTCTGTCCTAGTGGGGGTTGTGATTATTTGGGAGAACCCATAAAGGTTGATATGCTCTGTGGGATAATCTTTGGAGCAGTTGGCCCAATCTATGTTAAAGTCACCTAGTAGTATTGTTTAAGGAGGAGAGTGACAACCAACTTAACATGTTTTCCATAATGGGATTTTTGTTACCTGGGGGTATATATGCCCCTGTGATGATTATTTGTTTGTTTGGGTTTAATTTAAATTTGGCTAGGATAAGTTCTACGTAGTTGATTTCTTCATTATTATAGTCAAGTAGTTCTAGTGAGAGGTGGCTTTGGAATAGAATTGCTACACCTCCACCCTTTTTACCTGTCCTGTCTTTACGCAAGATATCATAACCTGGGGCTATGATCTCATTATTGTGGTGATCAATTTTAAGCCATGTTTCTGTTAGTACCACTATGTCAGGTTTGTATAGTGCTAACAAGGCATGCAAGTCATGTATTTTGTTTAGTATGCTTCTTGCATTGATATTTAGTAGGAGGAGAGATGCTTTGGGCTTGAAGAAATGGGGAGTTGGTAGCTTTATTTTGGCTTTTTCTGTTGAGGTAGGGCCAGGATTTGGGTGAATGTCTCCACAGCAGGAGAGTTTTAGGAGTAAGTTTAAGTATAGTTTGGCGAGTTTATTCAGAATTTTAGATAACTTGAGTGAGGTATGGGTGTTAGGTTTTATTGCTAATTTGTTATAATAGAGAGATGGGGTTAGAAAGGATGTAGAGTTGGGGGTTGTAATAGGAGAGTTTAGAAGTTGTGTGTGGTAAGTTATGGGTTTGGTTTGCCATGGGGGTGGAAAAGTGATATTTAGATAGGTGTGATAGGAAGAGAGTATAGAGAGTAGAAGTAGGATGGAGATAGTTGCTTGATAAAATAAAAGTTTATGGAGAAGGGGGTGTTGTATGCTATACATGTTTGAATTAGTGTGAGGATAAAGTTGCTTTGGAAGTAAAATTGGTGAGTAGGTTAGGGTGGAGATGTTGTGGGTATGGTGGTAGTGATAAATGTTGTGCTTGATTGCTAGGAGGTTTGGTGGTTGAAATATGTGTTATTGTTGAATGAAGTGATGTAATAGGATAATTGGGGGTGAGAATTGATGGGGGTGTGGTCTAGAAGTATAAGGTTGAGAGCCCTAGGGGTGGGTGGGAAAGGGGGTAGGGTAGGGGGGAGAAGTGGTGAGCGGGAGGCGGAGGGGGTCACTGGAAGAGGCACAGTGAGAAAACAATCAGAAAAAGGCTTTTCAGCAGGGCAGAGCTCTTTAGTGTCTATAAATAGTGGATATGATTTAACATTTTATGCACAGAGCTCTGAAGGAATCCACTAGCAGGAACTGAACAAAATATAAGACTAGAGGGAAGTATAGTTACAGGGCTATTTGTTAGGATGGAGAGATGAGTGGGGGAAGTAGAGTAGATGAGAGTTAGTGTGGCTAGGAAGTACAGAATGAGGGGAGTGTACACATAGAGGTGAGTGGTGGGGAGAGGCTATGTGGCAGTAAGAAGACAGAGTAAGGAGAGAGAACAGAAAGTGATCAGGAGTAGGGTTAGACTAGTAGTAGCTTGAGAGGAGATAGGAGCTTGAGAGGGAGATAGGGGCTAAAAGTGGTCAGGGCTAATCAAGTGATACTTAAGTAGGTAACAAGGAACGAGTCTGGACAGGTAGTGAGTGAGGAGGGGGTAAGAGGTGGGGTGTACAGAGATGTGTTATGGCTGACCAGGTACCTTACAATGTAGATACTCACTAATAGGCTAGGAGGACAGCTTAAAATCTATATACTTAACACATACTTTGCTCTGTTTTAATAGCACAGTTGCTGGAGATGATTCCGCGGACTTCAGTAATCAAGGGGAGTGGGTATTCCTCTTTTTAGGTGGTGTAGATTTTATTTTAAACCATATATATGAATTTGTTTTTTTTACACTGCATTTCACTTGTATTCTGCTTTTAACTGCATATTAAAACTTGAAAAGAGACCACAGCTCTGTCTCTTGTGAGTCACACAGAAATTAGAACAGGTCAATTAAGGAGTCACACATAAGTTACAACAGGTCAGTTACAATTAATCATCTGTGAACTGAGGGAGGAGCTAGGAACTAAACCTTCTATTTAAGGGGTAAAATAAAACATTTCAGAGATTTACTGAAAAGGCTCACCCAGACTCTGCTACAGTTTGCTGTGAGGGAAAGGTTAGTTTGCTTTTTATTTATTGTGTTTTGTATTACTTTATTGCAGTTTTCTATGTTGTATACTGTGATTTGTTTTCTTTACACTGCATTTTATTTATATTCTGCTTTTAACTGCATATTAAAACTTGAAAAGAGACCACAGCTCTGTCTCTTGTGAGTCAGAAATTAGAACAGGTCAATTAAGGAGTCACACATAACTTACAAGATGTCAGTTAAGGTTAATCATCTGTGAACTGATGGGGTGGAGCTAGGAAATAAACCTTCTATTTAAGAGGTAAAATAAAACATTTCAGCGCTTTACTGGAAAGGCTCACCCAGACTCTGCTACAGTTTGCTGTGAGGGAAAGATTAATTTGCTTTTTATTTATTGTATTTTGAATTACTGTTTTGCCTTTTTCTATTTTGTATACTGTGATTTGTTTTCTTTACACTGTGTTTTACTTATATTGTGCTTTTAACTGCATATTAAAACTTGAATAGAGACCACAGCTCTGTCTCTTGTGAGTCAGACAGAAATTAGACCAGGTTAATTAAGGAGTCACACATAAGCTACAACAGGTCAATTACATTTAATCATCTGTGAACTGACGGGGTGGAGCTAGGAACTAAACTTTCTATTTAAGGGGTAAAAGAAAACCTTTCAGAGCTTTACTGGAAAGGCTTTCTCTCAGACTGTGCTACAGTTCACTGTGAGGGAAAAGTTACTTTGCTTTTTATTTGTTGCATTTTGTATTACTTTACTGCCTTTTCCTATTTTGTATAGTGTGATTTTTTTCTTTACACTGTGTTTTACTTGTAGACTGCTTTAAACTGCATATTAAAACTTAAAAAGAGACCACAGCTTTGTCTCTTGTGTGTCAGACAGAAATTTTTCACACCCTCGCATCTGGTTACTGTTGTGTTCTTAAAAACCAATATCTTTCTAGTTGCCTGCCCCTTATGTTAATTTGACCATATATCTCATTTCTTCTCTCCATTTACTGGCTGGTTGAGTAAGCACAAAATTATCATTTTGTGAAATCACTCCCCTTCAACTATTTAAATTGATTGGCCATCCTACTGTATTCCATAGTACCAGAATAAAAATGTGACCACCCAATTTCAGCCTATCTTGTTGTTTTAAAAATAGTGACTGTCCACTAAAACTTAACTTTTTAGACAGGTAAACCTTAAGTTACCTACTTTCACATCTAACTCCTCTAGTGCACACTGCAATGTTTAGGATAAACCATTTTTTCATCTTACCTTTAAGCATCTATTGCAAGACTACCAGTTATTGGAGAGCCAATATTCTGCCTCTCAGTAGTCATCTTGGTATTAGTGCTTCCGTTTTCCCCTTCTGAGAGAAGTACTTCAGTTACATTATTTCCTGGAGACTGCTGATCACCAGAAAGCTTAAAAACTGCTTTATACGTGACAGCTTGGAATATGTGCTTATATTCTGATCCTGGTGAGAGTAGGAGCAGAGTGCATTGATTCCTGACTCTTTCTGGCTGGAGAGTGAGTGTCTGTGCTTAATGTACCTGTTTGATCTGGTTGCAATTCGAGGCATCTACCAGAAAAAGGCTACAAGCCTGCAGACTCTTGTATCATCTGGGACAAGACTGTCACTCACCAAACAGGCCATGGCCTGCTTCTCTTCTTGGGATTGGTGCTAACATTTTGCTTCTGGTGAGAGAAGAAGCAAAGGAGTATTGTATCCCAACAGAGTGAAGCTGTGCCGAGACCAGCATTAGTATTAGCCGGGCAGTAGCCATTCATGCAACACCCCTCTTTTCATCATTCTTGGCAAGCTAATTCTTTATTTTTCAGTAAGTACTGCTTGATTTCTTTCTAACTTCAGAATATCTGCCTAAATATGTCATCCTTAAATTTTCAGGGTCTACACATTAGTTTCCCCTCAAGTGCTTGGCAGTGCTCTGTACAGAATCAGACAGCCTGAGTGACATTTTCCTGTAAGAACTATATAAAAAACAGCTCCAGTACTTAGTAATAATGACCATCCCCCTGCCATGTCTAAAGGTCAGTTCCCTGTGCTTTCTTCTATTAACCTGGTGAACTTGGGCATTCTGAGGCAGTGTAGCAACTATCACATGTACAGAGACAACCCTCTCCTCTTACCTCCCAACATTCATACTTGTGAGAGATGCACTTATATATCCAATTTGGAAGCCATGCACTCTCAAGCCAAGACTGGAATAGCTGGTCAAGAGGAGAAGGTCAACATCTGCACCACACCACATACAACACATAGCCCTCCAGAACACTCACCAACATAGGTCTCACATAAAATCACAAACCACAAACCCACCTTTGTGGGGGATCTCAGTAGAAAATCTACCCAAACAGTAGAGACCTCCAAGGCAGAAATGCACTCAACCACCACAACACAGCACAAACCACAAGACACATAGCTCACCTACACAATGTGCCCCTCAACCTAATCTCTAAGGCAAAACAGCTTGCCCAATACACTAATCATAGGTGACTTGATAGCGAGGCACACTGATGTCCCACTCACTAGGTTGAATAAGGAGAGGGTAACAGTCAGCTGTCTATAAGGTGCCAGAATCCGACACATAACATGCACTCAGGTCACTCCACAACAAGTACAAGTATGACTGTGTCACTGTCCATGTGGGTGTGAATGACCTGAGACACACCTCCCTGTACTACATGAAAAAAGACATGGAGGAGCTCTCGGATTATGTGGCCCAGGCAGGTATGACCCTAGCCCTGAGCAGCATCCTACCATCACCCAGAATGATACTACAGTACAAACAGAAAATGACTGACAATAATTGGCTTAGTTACTGGTGTCATTCTAAAGGGAATCCAGTATCTGTCTGCTTGGGATGACATGACTGACAGACCTTAATGCTTTGCCAAAGATGGCCTGCATCTGTCACCTCCGAGTTCCCAGATACTGGCTAAGGCTCTTGCCACCCCCACAGTGCCTTTTTTAGGTGATGTTTCACAGACCAAATTACCACCGTAACAGCTATCAAGAAATGCAGCCTAAGGGTCATGCTTCTCAAAGCTAGAAGTCTAAATCTCAAGATGCACTTGCTCGAAGCACTCCTCAAAATGGAGAACATCGACATTTGTGCTGTAATGGAGACCTAGTTTAAAGCAGCAGAAAGCACGCCTGCATTACCAGGATATAACTCATTCCAAACCTTTCGGCCCCAGAACATGGACTGAAGCTCCAAAGGCGGTGTTGTCTCCGTATTCATAAAGGATATGCACACCTCCAGACTACTAGTCTGGCATAACGCATGTGAGATACTTCAGGTACAACTAACATTGGGTAAGATGGCGATTCAGGTCATAGACTGCTATAGGTCCCCAACCATGTCCCAAGACTCACACTCCACGTTCCTAAGCACCCGGGAGAATATTAGGGTCCAATCTAACACTCTCATACTGGGCGACTTCAACTACACCTCCATTAGCTGAGAAAACTACTCATGTACCAATGCACTTGCCCAACGTTTCCTGGAATTCATTAATTCCAATGCAATGGACCAGCTCGTAATTTCCCCCACTAGAGGTAGCAACATCCTTGACCTGGTCATTACTAACATAGGTGACCATTGCTTTACATCAATAGTCAACTCCTCCCTGGTTAGATCCGACCACAAACTAATCACCTTGGAAATCCACACCCCTCATTGCATGACTGCCGAATCATACACCAAATGCACTGCATGAACACATACACGAATGCATGGATCTCGCCATACCCAAGAGAACCAAAAAGCTCTCCTCCAAAAAAAGGAAGCCAATCTGGAGGTCCTCTGCCATAAACAAATTCTACAACAGAAGGAGGAAACTGATGCGAAATAAGGTGAAGTCCCAAGAGTGGAAAAACTCCCTTATCAGCCTCAAAAAATTTGAGATCCCTCATCAAATCCTCTAAAGCTAGCTATGAAAACAGAATTGCAGCAGATAGTAAAGACAACCACAAGGCCTTCTATAGTTATGTAAAGAATCTCCACGGCAATACCCAGATTTGCTCTGAGCTACTGCACAATGGTACCTCCTATACCGAGCCAATAGATATTGCCAGTATACTGGCCAACAGATTCAGTGCCAACTTTACCCCTCCCCCCAAGGGACCAGTCACAATGCCAGTACATTGCCAGGCACCCGGTATTACTGCTGCACTGATTAAAACAGCATTGTCAAAGGCCAAGAATACAGCTTCTATGGGACCTGACAATATCCCTGGTTGTGTTCTACATGAACTACAGAGTGAACTGGCACCTCACCTGTGTGCCCTGTTCAATCACAGCCTCACCTCAGGCTTTGTTCCTACCAAATGGCACACTGCTACAGTCAATCCCTCTCCACAAATGAGGAGTGACTACAGACCCTGGGAACTATCACCCCATTAGCCTGATGAGTCTGATATGCAAAGCTATGGAATGCATCATCATGGACCTAATAAACAAGGATATGGGGAATCTCCAAACTCTGGATCCCACACAGTTTGATTTTGTGAAGGATAGATCATGCCTGCTTGACTTGGCCAACTTCTTTGAGTCAGTCACTAGAGCTGTGGATGAAGCCAAGGTGGTTCATACAACCTACCTTGATCTGGCCAAGGCCTTTGATACCATTCTCTACTCAGGAATCATAAAAAAACTCACTAAGGTAGGCATCAACCCCTATATCACTAGGTAGGTTGCAAACTGGCTCAGAGATAGAACCCACAATGTAAAAGTAGCTGACTCCAAGTCAGACTGCCAACCAGTCATGAGTGGTGTCCCACAGAGTTTGTTCCTTGGTCATCTCCTGTTTGGTATCTACTTCTCTGAATTCCAGAAGGGACTCTAGCTGACAAAGTTTGCAGACAATTGCAAATTGGGAGCTATTATTAACTCCCAAAGTGATGTTGACATCCAACAGAAAGGCCTCACTGAGACCAACGACTGGTGTCAGAACCATGGCCTTAAGCTCAATGCCAAAAAATGTGTTGTCATCCCCTTTGGGAAAAACCCATGAATTACCACATCAGTGGTAATCCACTCAACACAGAAGGTGTTATAAAAGATCTGGGAACACAGGTTGACAGCAACCTCTCTTTTGACCACCACATTGCCACTGTGGTCAGAAAGGCCTTCTATGTGGCACATCTCATTAGAAGGGCTTTGAATCCAGGAAGAAAGAGGTCATTGTCTCCCTCTACTCTTCCCTCATTAGGCCAGTCATTAACTACAATGCCCCATTTCGCATATACCTCACTAAACACCTGCAACAACTGGAGAGGCCACAAAAGTACCTCACAAAGAGGATCCTAGGCCATAAACATTTGTCCTACATGGACAGACTAAAAAAACTCCAACTATTCTCTATCTTATATCGTCTACTTAGAGGCAATCTCAGCTTGACTTACAAAGCCATGTCTGACCCAGCTCTGTTAGAAATGCTACATCTAAAGAAATCCTAATCCCTCCACACCACATGCTCTAGAGGCCTCAACCTCATTGCCACAATCAACAGAACAAACTGGAGGAACAGAGACTGCCCATGCTATGGAATAGACTTCCCATACATGTCAAGCAGAGCACCTCACTGGCCCTCTTCAAGAGAAATCTTGATGAGTGGATGGGAAATAGAAAATTCACCCCAGGGATCACTTCAGTGGCTTTACTCGACAGAGGCACTGGGAACTAAGGTTGGGTGGCACAATGCCAGGGTAATCCTCTGGGCTAGGCTTGTAAAGGCCCCAGGGCCATAAGCCTAGTACACACCTATGAACCTATGAACTTATGCACCAATACACTGGCCCAACGCTTCCTGGAATTCATCAATTCCAATGCCTTGGCCCAGCTCATTCTTACCCCCACTAGAGGAAGCAACATCCTTGACCTGGTTATTACTAACATGGGCACAAATTGCCCTACAACAATAGTCAATTCCTCCCTGGTTAGATCCGACCACAAACTAATCATCATGAAAATCCACATCTCACCCACACCCCTTGCAAAGGTAATCACCATGAAAAACTTCTCCAAAGCTGACTTTGGGCTCCTAAAACCAGAGGTGGACAACTTCACGCCACCCATGTCAATGGAAAATAGATGCATGGCTTCTGAATCAAACACCAATGCACTGTATGAACACGTACATAAATGCATGTAACTATCCATACCCAACAGAACCAAGATGTTCCAAAAAAGGAAGCCAATCTGGTGGTCCCCTGCCATTAATAAATTCTACAATAAAAGGAAGAAACTGTTGAAGAAAAAGGTGAAGTCCCAAGACTGGAACAACTCCTTATTAGCCTCAACAAAAAGCTGAGATCTCTCTTCAAAGCCTCTAAATCCCGCTATGAAGACAGAATTGTGACAGACACTAAAAACAACCGCAAAGCCTTCTATAGCTATATCAAGAATCTCCATGGCAATACCAAGGTTTCCTCTGAGTTACTGCACAATGGTACCTCCTATACTGAGCCAACAGATATTGCCAACATATTGGCAGACAGATTCAGTGCCAACTTTACTCCCCCCCCCATAGGACCAATCACAATATCAGAGGAATGCCAGGCACCCAGTATTACTGCAGCACAGGTTAAAGCTGCACTGTTCAAAGCCAAGTATACAGCTTCCATGGGACCCAACAATATCTCTGGATGTGTCGTACATGAACTACAAAGTGAACTGGCACCACATCTGTGTGCCCTGTTCAATCACAGCCTCACCTCAGGCTTTATCCCTACTGAATGGAGCACTGCTACAGTCATCCCTCTCCATAAAGGGGGAATGACTACAGACCCTGGGAATTATCACCCTATTAGCCTGACGAGTCTGATATGTAAGGCTATGGAGCACATTATCATGGACCTAATTAACAAGGATATAGGGGAATCTCCAAACTCTAGATCCCACTCAATTTGGTTTTGTGAAAGGTAGATCATGCCTGCTTGACCTGGTTGACTTGTTTGAGTCAATCACCAGAGTTCTGGATGAGGGCAAGGCAGTTCATACAGCCTACCTCAATCTGGCCAAGGCCGCTGATACCATTCCCCACTCAGGAATTATTGCTAAACTCATCAAACTAGGCATCAACCCCTATATCACTAGGTGGGTTGCAAATTGGCTCACAGATAGAACCCACAGTGTGAAAGTAGCGGACTCCAAGTCAGATTGCCGACTAGTCACAAGTGGAGTCCCACAGGGATCGGTCCTGGGTCCTCTCCTGTTTGGGATCTATTTCTCAGAAGTCCAGGCCAACACAGAGGGACTCTAGCTGACCAAGTTCGCAGATGACTGCAAGCTGGGAGCCATTATTAACTCAAGTGATGTAGACATCCTGCAGAAAGGCCTCACTGAGACCAATGACTGGAATCGAAACCATGGCCTTAAGCTTAATCCCAAAAAATGTGTCATCATCCCCTTTGGGAAAAACTCAGTTCCCACTAATTACCACATTAATGGTAGCCCACTCAACACTGAAGGCGTTATAAGAGATCTGGGGACACAGGTTGACAGCATCCTCTCCTTCAACCACCACATTGCCACTGTGGTCAGAAAGTCCTTCTATGTGGCACATCTCACTACCATGGGTTTTGCATCCAGGAAGAAAGAGGTCATCATCTCTCTCTACTCCTCCCTCATTAGGCCAATCATCGAGTATAATGCCCCATTTGGCATGTACTTCACTAGACACATGCAATAGCTGGAAAGGCCAAAAAAAATACCTCATGAAGAGGATCCTAGGCCTTAAAGACATGTCCTACACTTGCAGACTCAAAAAACTCCAGATGTTCTCTGTCTCATATCATCTACTAAGAGGCGATCTCTGCTTGACTTACAAAGCCTTGTCTGACCCAGCTCTGTTAGAAATACTACATCTAAAGAAATCCCAACCCTCCGCACCACATGCTCCAGAGACCTCAACCTCATTACCACAATCAACAGAACATGCTGGAGGGACAGGTTCATAACCCAGAGACTGCCCATGTTCTGGAACAGACTTCCCATACATGTCAAGCAGAGCACCTCACTGGCCTCTTCAAGAGAAGTCTTGATGAGTGGATGAGAAATAGAAAGTTCACTCCAGGGATCACTCCAGTGGCTCTACTTGATAGAAGCACTGGGAACTAATGAGGCACTTTAATGGGCTAGGCTTGGAAAGGCTCCAGGGCCATTAGCCGAGTACACACCTATGAACCTACGAACCTAAGTGTACAGAAGGGGCTAATGCAGACAAATGATTGGTGCCAAAGCCACACATTAAAACTAAACACAAAAAATGCATTATTGTTCCTTTGGAAAGGGAGAATTCCCCTCTAATTACACTATTTCCATCACCAATCTGAACTTTGACCACCGAGTTTCCACAGGGGTGAGGAAAGCCTTCTATGTAGCACATCTCTTAAATAAAGCTATCTCATCCAGGTCTAGGGATGTTATAACTCCACTGTACTTGACCCTCAAAAGACCAATAATCGAATACAATGCTCTCTTTTGCATGTACCTCAACAGACACTTGCAACAACTGGAGAAACCCCAGAGGCTTCTCACTAAGAAAATACAGGGCTTCCAAACCAAGACCTATGTGGAAAGACTGAAAGCTCAGTCACTGTACTCTGTATCCTATAGGCTGCTAACAGGCAACCTGTGCCTGACCTACAGAGCAGTCTCTGACCCTGCCCAAATGAAATGCTATACATTCGCAAGTCATATGGCACAACAGTCATTCCCACTAGGGATCTTAACCTTGCCTGTGACATGAACAGAACTTGCTGGAGAGACACGTACATCTCCCAGAGACTGCCACTCCTCTGGAATAAACTCCTAATTCACGTGAAACAGAGTTCCTCCCTCACTCTATTCAAATGCAACCTAGATAAATGGATTGGTGACTACAAATTAACTCTGGGGGTGGCACCCATGCTCCTCATGGACAGGGGCAGTTGGTATTGACCATAGACTCTCTTTATGAATGTCATGCTACTAACCACGGACAACTGGAGTAACTGAGGGTAAACATGGCTAGGCTTGTAAGGGCTCTAGGGCCATAAGCTTAGTAACCTCCTGAACCTATGAATCTATAAATATGGAAGACATAATAAATAATACAACTTGAATGGAGAAGACTGGTTATATTTTCAACAATTAAGAAATATTATAATTCAAAATGTCCATGGTATTCCACCCTCAGTGGAAAAAAAAGCTATATGAATCTATTACCTTAGCAATAGAAATACACAATCAGTATATTTAAATGAAATACAAAAATAAATTATTTAAAATTTTCCAGGTGCTGCTATGTCATCTTTATTCTGGGGAACCTTTTCATGGAAATTTCTTCCTAGGGGTTTCAATCACCCTAAAGCATAATTAAATTGTTAAAAATTATAGCTTCATGTGCTGGAGATGTAAAGTACAGTTGTGTTCACTTACCATAAATGTAGATGTTCGAGTGTATTCACTGTTGCAGTCATTACAATTGGGTTATCCTGCTGGCAGGCTACCCTCAGTCGGCCTGAATTCCAAAGTCTATGTCCGGCGTCGGTTGCTGTCGTCTCCTCCCTGACGTCAGTGCGCAAGGGGTATAAAAGATGCAGCCAACGCCATTTTCTTCAGTTTTTCTTGCCCCAGATGTCAGGTGCCCCCAATAGGGTTGGCTAAAAATATGTCAATAAAACATACATGCACCAAAGTATATATTTTGCCTTCATCTACAAGCAAATACACCACATAGGTTGTATAGAATAGAGACATACAGATAAGTTCCAGCAAAGAAATGGGGGATGGTGGGTGGGTAACCTGGACTGCAACAGTGAATACACTCGAACATCTACATTTATGGTAAGTGTACACAACTGTACTATGTTCTTCATGTTTCACTGTTGCATTCATTACAATTGGGTTGAATCCCAAAGCTAAGGTTGGGAGGCTGGAGCAAAATAGCATTAGGAGTGGCTATTAGGCCTTGCAGAACTGCAGTGGCAAAGCCTGCCCTGGATTTAGAGTAGAGTGGTAAGTGGTAGTGCTTTGTGAAGGTGTGCACTGAACTCCAAGTAGCAGCCTCTAAAATGTCTTTGGTTGGTACTCCCCTGAGAAAGGCTGCTGAAGTGGCTGCTGCTCTCATGGAATGTGGCCTAATGCCCTTAGGTACTGACTTGCCATGTTGTGAATAGCAAAAATTAATGCAGTGGCCTATCCACTTTGAAATGCCACTAGTAATTGCTCTGTCTTTCTGAAAGCTTTGTTCTGTTCAAATAGAAGCGTAGCTGTCTGTGTATGTCCAAAGAATGCAGAATTCTCTCCCCCTTATTCTGTGGGTTTGGATAAAAGGTAGGCATATGAATAGTTTGGTTAACTCATTCCCTCCAGTACAAGTCTTTTGAGTGTGTACCTTTAACTCCTAGTAGGTGTGTGCTAGACCTTTAAAAAGAAGTCATCCTTTGCAATTCAATAAATACCATTGACACAGAGGTCAAATATCAACAGTATTATTGTTGTGTTTGCTATCATGTAAATAAAATATCCTCCTACCTTATATGTAACATGGTTTGATATTATTAGTAATTGAGTATGTAAAGTATGATTTTGGCTAGAGGCCAGTAGGGAGTAACTGCAAACTGCAACTGAGCGCTGGAGCTGGAGTAATGAGTTAAGGGCCACACTGGACAGTATCTTAGGCATAAATGTCAGGTTTGTCCTCAGAGAAACCCTGTCTAGATAAAAAATGATAAAAAGTTCCACAGCCATGAGTGTCTGTAGCTCTGAGACTCGTCTTGCAGAAGTTATTGCTAGGAGCAGAGCTGTTTTCCAAGATAAAAACTTTATATCAGCTGTAGCAGCTGGCTCAAAAGGAGGCAGGGTGAGTTTTTCCAAGACATAATTGAGGTCCCATGCAGGTATTGGTGATCTCCTTGGAGGCCTTACATTTTTGGCCCCTCTGAGGTACTGTCTTAATAAAGGATGAGAAAAGATTGGTGGCTCTGTATTGTAATGAGCCGAAATGGCAGAGGCATGAATTTTTATAGATGAAAAGGATAGGCCTTTGTCCAACATCTCAGTCAAGTATTGCAAAATCTGAGGAATATTTGGTACAGCTGTGTCAATCCCATGTGCCTGGTTCCAAGCACAGAATCTCTTCCATTTTCCAGCATAGGATTTTCTAGTACTAGGCCTCCTGGCCTCCAAAATGACATCCATCACCGCTTTAGTGAGAGGTGTGTTTTGTAAGACTACATTATCTGCCATGCTGCCAGATTTAAGGTCTTGAGTTGACTGTGCAGGATCTGATTGTTCTGCTGGGCCAGTAGATGAGGCAGTTGAGGTAAGGTCCAGGCTGGGCTTTGAGACAAGTTCCTTAGGATTGGATACCAGTACTGGCGTGGCCAGTCTGGGGCAATCAGTATCATTTTTGGCTTCTCCTGTCTGACCTTTAGGAGTACCTTGGGGAAAAGAGGCAGAGGAGGAAAGGCATATACTGTTAAGTTTTTCCAGCTGAAAGATAGGGCATCCACTTTCCATGCTTGTCTGTGATAAGTCCTTGTGCAGAATCTCTTTAGTTGGCAGTTGCGAGATGAGGCAAATAGATCTATGTCCGGGCATCCCCATTTCCTTGTTACCATGCTGAAGACTTGTGGATCCAATTTCCACTTGTGGGGATCCATGAGGTTTCTGCTTAGTTTGTCTGCCAGAGTATTTATTTTTCCTGGCAGGAATTGTGCCTGCAGATGTACTTGGTAAGTCAATGCTGTGTCCCACAAAGTCATGGCTAGTCTGCAAAGGGGGTAAGAATGAGTGCCTCCCTGTTTGTTTATATACCACATGACAGTGGTATTTTCTGTCTTTATCAGTAGTTGTCCTAGATGAAGTAGGTCCTTGAAGGCTGTCACGGCATTTTGAACAGCTAGCATCTCTTTTTGATTGATATGCAGATACATTTGGTTTGCGGACCATGTGCCTTGAATACATCTTCCTGCCATGTGGGCTCCCCAGGCATAATCTGATGCATCCGTTGTTAATGTCTGTGTGGCTGGGGGTAGAGTGAAACGCTGTCCCTTGTTCTGGTGACATGCCTTCACCCACCATCGAAACTCCTGTTGCATGCAGGGAATGAGAGTAACTATTGTTTCCAGGCTGTGGCAATGTTGAGTCCAAACACTTTTTAGGTACCATTGAAGTTTCCTCATATGCAGTCTTGCATATGGAATTAGTAGAATGTAGGATGCCATAAAGCCCAAAGCCTGCAGAATTTTTCTTGCAGATAACTGGGCCTTTGTTGCCAACAGTTTGAAATAGGTAGTCAGCTGCCTTTGTTTGTCTGGTGTGAGATAAGCCATCTGGGCAGTTGTGTTTAAGCTTGCACATAAGAATATTATCTCTTGAGAGGGTACTAGTTTTGATTTCTGTTCATTGACTGTGTACCCTAGGCATGGTGATAATCTCTTTACAAACACCAGATGCTGTAGAAGAATGTCCTTGTTTTCTGCTTGAATGAGGCAGTTGTCTAAGATAGGATATATTTGTATTCCTCTTTGTCTGCAGTATGCAATTACTGGTGCCAGGCACTTTGTGATGATGCTGGGCGCAGTAGATAAGCCAAAGGGCAGTGCAGAAAATTGGCAGTGCATTGAGCCAGCTTTGAATCTGAGGTATCTTCTGCATGTTTGCCTGATTGGGACATGCAGGTATGCCTCTTTTAGATCTAAAATCACAAGCCAAGCCTTCTTGCCCAACATGGGCAGAAGCTGCTGTAGAGTCAACATTTTGAATTTTGGAATATCCAGATATGTGTTTAGAATAGATAGGTCCAGTATTGGTCTCCAGGCTTTGTCCTTTCTGGGTACCAAGAACAGTCTTGAATAAAATCCTTGTCCCTGTTCTTGCTCTGGAACTTGCTGAATGGCCCTTATGTCCATGGGATGAGACTTGTTTTTGTGCCTCTGCCCATTGATGTTTTGGCAGGTCTGGCCAACCGTTTGCCCTTGGCAGGGTATGGAAGTGAAACTTGTAGCCTTGTGACACTATGTTTAAGACCCATCTGTCCTGGGTTATTATGTGCCAGTTTTGAGAAAAAAGTGCTAGTTTTCCCCCAAAGGTGCTGCCAGAAGATAAGTGCTTGGTGCAGGCAGGGGGAAGTCATTGGGACTGTTTCCTGTATGGCTGTGATTTGTCTTCTCCAGTTTTGGAGGTAGAAGCTCCCCATTGTTTAGACCTGTACGAACCTTGGGGCTGGGATCTGCCTCTAGGGCATTTGTATCTGCCCCTTTGTGGCCTGTCTGACACTGGAAAGGACCAATTCTTTGTAGGTCAGTGTCTGCTAAATCTTGGTGGCTGTACCTGTAAGAAATCCTTGACTTTTTGCATTTAGCTTTGTCCTCCATTTTCTTTAACACCTCTTCTGCTTTAACACCAAACAAAGCATCATGCTGTAATGGAGCATCTAATAATTTTGCTTTAACATGATCAGGTAGATTTTGTTCCTTTAACCAAGCATGCCTCCTAATGACAGAACCCGTAACTGCGGCCCTGCAGGAGGCCTCCAGAGAATCAAAAACACATTGCAAAGTATGCTTTCCAACTTGTTCAGCTGCATGCAATAAATCCTGCATTTCTTTGTTTTCTGCACATTCAGAATTTATCAACATTTTCTGTTTAAGCAGTGACATAATATATTGCTAATATTTGAGCATATGAAACTGACAATTTAAAGCCCTTATAGCTAAGGTAGCAGAAGTGTAAATCTTTTCTCCCCATCTGTCCAGTGCCCTAGAATCCCCGTCAGAGGGAGTAGGGTTTTTTGCAGCTGAAGCCTTGACCCCTTTGGGACCCTGAGAGATAGTTTCTGGGTCAGCAGCAGAGTTTTTGAAAAGGAATTTATGAGAGTCAGGAACCCTGTAGTACCTGTCCGGCTTAACCGGAGCTGGAGGTACGTAGTCAGGGGTCAGTCTGGACTCTGAAAATACATCATCTACAATGTCTAACACAGGTGGAATAGCTAGGGGCCTGTGTTGTGGTAGTAAAAGGAAGTCTCTGAGCCTTTTCTTAGATTCTGAATAATCTTGGCTCTCCCAGTGGAAATGCTCCCTCATGGTATGTAAAGTTTCCCCAAAAGAATAATCCTCAGGAGGAGAGGCTGAAGGGATAGATTCTTCAGCATCAGAATCCTCATAGGGAGGAAGAGAGTATTCTTGATCAGAAGAGGAATCAGATGAAATGGAAACCTGATCTGAAGATTTATATTCTGTCTCTTGCCTAGGCCTCTTATCAGGAGGGGGATGGGAACCCCTGATCAAAGTAATTAGGTCTTTGGCCATTTTGAGCATCTGTTTTTCAGGCATGGCGGCCTATCCATGAGGCTGTTGTACTTGTTTCTTTGTCTTTAAAGGTGTTTTAGTCTTTACCTTTGAAGCTGAAGTTGTTTTAACATATAACTGAGTAGGTCTGAAAACACCCTCAGAAGCCGATGCCTGCTCAGCGGCTCCAGACCCATTTGAGGGAATAGTTTCCGAAGGTCCAATACCTTGGCTTTCCAACAGACTGGTTGACTCCATATGTGTGTCGGTAGTGGCCTGCGAGTCTAAGGTAGCGGTCATCAGGGGCTGCGAAGGCACCTCACTGAGAACCGGCGACTGGCTTAGAAGAAGCCTCGTCATCAGTTTTGGACCTCGGATGCCTGTCCTTTTCTTTGCGTTTCTTGTGAATTCCGGTAGTTGGATGGCTATCCGATGACATTATATAGTTAAATCTTCTGCCAAAATAGTGAAATGCAAAATCGTACCGACGCTTAATAGTGCGTCAGTTAAATCTAGCACAAAACCGACAACTAGCCACGTTGTGATCAGGGCCTAGGCAAGGAATACAGTAAGAATGAAAGTCCTTATGAGGTAAATGCAATTATTAACTTTTTCTGACAATGGTCTGGAGCAAGAAAAAAGTTTCCCCAATGGGGTACTTAGCTTTTAATGAAGACTTCGGATCTGAAATTCGAACACAAAAATCTCAGGAGTCGGCCGACTGGCACTTGCGAACTGTTTTGCTTCAGGCACCGTGCGGCAAGAAAGACTGAAGAAAATGGCATCGGCTGCATCTTTTATACCTCTGGCACACTGACGTCAGGGAGGAGGCGACAGCAACCGACGCCGGACCTAGACTTTGGAATTCAGGCCGACTGATGGTAGCCTGCCAGCAGGATAACCCAATTGTAATGACTGCAACAGTGAAACACGAAGAACATCTGTCAAAAAGAAAAGCATACAGGGAGCACATATTTCTCTCCTCTTCTTGTTTATTCAGATTTGTCTGATATTCAAATATTTGCTCAAACTTTACAGTTTGACCAATTTGAGCTGACAAAATTTCTTATATTTCTAATGCCCCTTCTTTTGTATATTTAGTTTTTTTAAAAACCTTTACGAAATTATCACTTAATACACAAGCAAATATACGATAATAGAAATGAACCATTTTAACATTTTTTTCCATTTAAATACAATATACATCACAAACATTTTGTTTGTTACTATCACCAGTTCAACATTACAAAAAAATTGCTAATTCCTTCCTTCCCTTAAACTTCACTCATACTCCTGCTGAACACTGTTCCCACAATTTCTATTTACATTCCCAAAATTTCCATTTACTTCTATGTAATTTGCTCATTCCCTTTTCTAAGGATCTCTCTTCCAGTTCCTTTATTTCCTTTATAATATTCAGTATTTCAGATACAGTTGGTGTAGAATTTGATTTGCATTTTCTAGCACTTGGTTTCTTGTCAGCCAACAGAATTAAACTTAATATGGTCTTACTGTGTCTGGTCAATTCAGAACCTGTATCCCAGTTCAAAACAATCATTTCCTTACTTACTGCCACTTGCTGACCCAATATTTCTGATAGACTACTTTGTAGGAAATTTTTGAAATCTGCCAATTCTTCACATTCCCAAAACACATGTTCCCAGTTACCTCTTTCTTCTCCATCACACCTCCATCATTTGCTAGCTACCTGAAGAAAAATTCTTTGAAGTCTGCTTGGGGTATAAAAATTCCTATGCAAACACTTCCAAGCAAAGATCCTAAACCTTCTGGACGTGGTTGCATACTAGAGAGCCATACATATGCCTTCCCATTGTTTCCCTGTAATTTTTTTCCCAGTCTCTCTTCCCAATCCTTTCTAACCTCTTCTGATTGATTCATAGGATCATAGGAAGTTGCTAACCTATTGGCTCTGAGACCCTTACAAGCGTAGCCAAGAATTTAGTCCATGTTCCAACAAGTCAGCACCCTATGCCACTGTCCAGCAGGGACACAGGTGAAATCCGAGGGGTGTATTTTCTGTTCCCCATCCAGTTATCCAGGTTGCACTTAAACAGGGTTAATGAAGTACTCTGCTTTATGTGGAGAGGGAGTCTATTACACAAAAGGGGGAGTCTCTGGGACACAAATTTCTCCCGCCAACAAGTCCTATTGATGTCATAGACCAGGTTGAGGTTGTGCTTGCAGGTTACTCGAGTGGAGCATGACTTGCGGATATGCAGCAGTGCCATCAGGGCAGGGTCTGAGATTGCTTTGTATGCCAGACAGAGGTCACCTCTGAGGAGTCTGCAGGAGACTGAGTAGAGGGACAGGGCTTTTAGCCTATCTGTGTAGGGTAGATGTTTGAAGTCCTGAATTCTCTGGGTGAGGAACCACTGTGGTCTCTCCAGCTGCTGCATGTGCTTTGTGAGGTACATGCTGAAAGGGGCATTGTACTCAATAATGGGTCTTATAAGGGAAGACTACAAGGATATTATGACCACCTTGTCCATGGATAAGATACCCTTAGTAATGAGGTGGGCCATGTAGAAAGCTTTCTATACAACAGAGGCAATATGCTGGTCAAAAGTCAGTTTGCTATCAATCTGGGTGCCCAAGTCCCTCACGACTGATTGCGTGCTTAGGACCTTATTATCAATGTGATAATTTTTAGGGATGTCACTATCACCGAAAGGAATGATGATGCATTTTTTGGTATTCAGTTTGAAGCCATGTTTCTGGCACCAGTCATTTGTTTGGGTGAGACCCTCTGGGAGGATGTCCATATTACTAGGGGAATTGATGACAGCACCCAGCTTGCAGTCATCTGCAAACGTGGTCAGCAATAGTCCACTAGATTTGGCCTGCACCTCTGAGAAGTATATCCCAAATGAAAGAGGTCCCAAGACCCATCCCTGGAGTACACTGTTTGTTACACTGCTTGTTATGGGTCCACTACTTGAGGTGGCTTCCCCTATTTTGACTACATGGGTTATATCAGTGAGACAGTTTACTACCCATCTGGTAATATATGGAATGATGCCTAGTTGAGAGAGTTTATCTATTATACCTAAGTGGGCAATAGTATTGAAGGCTTTGGCCAAGTCAAGGTAGGCATTGTGTACCATCTTCCTCTCATCTATGGCCTTGGTGACTGTCTCAAAGAAGTCGAACAAATTTAACAGCCATGACCTCCCCTTGACAAAATCAAACTGTATGGGATCAAGTGTCTGGAGGTTGCCAATGTCCTTGTTAATGAGCTCCATGATAATCCGCTCCATGGCCTTGAAGATCAGGCTAGTTCGACTGATGGGTCTATAATTTCCTGGATCGGTGGATGCTCCACTTTTGTGCAAAGAGATGATGGTATCTGTCCTTCACTTGGCTGGGATGAAGCCTATACTCAAGCTTTGGTTGAATAGGGTGCCTAATGGTGCAGCAAGTTCCTGCCTGAGTTCATGCAGAATGCAGCCTGGGATATTATTGTGTCCCATGGATGCTGTAGTTTTTTTGCCTTTGAAAGGGCAGTGCTAACTTGCTCCCTAGAGATAAGGATAAGGGGTGGGGTGGGGGGATGTCCTATTTTACTGATGGGGGTCAGAGGAGTGAAGTTTTCACTGAACCTATCTGCAGGTTACAGTTAACATGCAATATTTTCTATGCCCTATGAATTATCCCTTTTTAACAGCTGCTTCTGTTCCAGATTCAACTAAAAACTCTACCAGAGCAGGTCTTTCTTTTAAATTTTCGCTATCCCTTTCTCTTTGTCTGTACTCTGAGGTTAAGCCCTGGTAGGGAAAACAGTCTCTACCCTGCAATCCATATGTCATTTTGGCCTCATCCCACTGTATTACCTTCCTTGCTTGAGTTATTTGCTCCAAATATCTTGGTTCCTTGGCCAGATTCTCCAGTACATTCCAGCCCTCTCTTGCCTATTTTTTGTACCCCTGCTTGCAGCCATCCATATTTGCAAAATCTTCTTTCTCCATCCTTGTATTGGCTTAGTTCTTAGAATACTTTCTGCTACTTTATGAATACAATATTCTGCATGGTGTATGTTTTTATTATTCTCCTTAAGGATCTGCAACCAAAATCTCTCTCTCTCTCTCTCTCTCTCTCTCTCTCTCTCTCTATTTCTGGAACTTTCTCCTTGCTTCATCATCATTTCTTTCCACTTTGAATTATAACATTTGCCTGTGTTATGTACATAAGCATTAGCTGTGTAGCTCTAAAATATCCCTTCAAATCAGGTAAACCTAAAACACCTTGTTCTAGTGGAATGATCAACTTATCCCACTTACCCCCCCCCGATAAATTCCTTCAGTTCTTGTTAATTATTGCCCACAACATCTTGGGTTGAAAAAGGTATGCCCTCCCTGCATACAATACTTAAGGGACTAAATACATTTTCACTGTTTGTATCTTACTATCCATATCCATAAAAGAGTTTCCAGTTTCCCAATTTTTGCATTATCTTTTGTTTGTCTCCTCACATATATACTAACACTTTCTTCCTTCCCTCCTAATTTCCAAACCTCCACTGGAATACCACCTCTTCCTGGAGACTTTCCTGAAGACTGATTGTACTTCATTGTTTTTATCTCATCAACTTCTGTCTTAACTGCTGGTTGTTGAGCTTTGTCTGTCTCTAACCTTGACATTACTAAATCTTGTAGAAGTATTTCCATTTGTATTCTTTCTTGATTTTCACATTTCTCTATTTTACACACATTTTCATAAAATTTCTGGAATATCTATAAAATCTCTATGCTTCCTTGTTACAGGTTCCCCAGGTTTGATGACAGCACTTTCAACATTCTGGTGCCTAAGTCTTTCTGCTAAAAGTTCTTGTGTTCTGGAGCTGTTATTAAAAAATAGAGATGTTAGTATAGTCACACAAAACCAAACCAGTGGGCTTTCAGGACAAGAACACCATCAAAACAAACTTTTATTGCACAAAAAAGAACATATTAAATGCTTTCATCCAGTTGTAGCACTGGACTTCATCAGAATCTAAACACACATTTTTAAAAAAAACATTTAAATACCTTGTTAATTAAATCACATGATCTTCAAACAAATCAATTAACAAACAAAAATGGTTTGCCTTAAAGAAAAAATTTACCTAAAAACCAACATTCTAATATATAGCCCCCCGGATTCATGAAGCTTGCGCCAGGCGCAGGCATAGCGTAGGCGGGATAACGCCAAATATGTCCGCCGAGCGATTCAGGTACAAACCAACTCCACATGCACTACCGGCGTACGCCAGATCTACGCAGCCCTCGGCATAGGTATGCAAATCACCCCATGCGCAGTGTCGCACCATGCTAATGAAGGCATACAGCGATTCACGAAGTGGTGCAGGAGTAGCGCAAGCCCATGGAAATGTAAACCAAAAAACATGGTTTATATTTTCCCAAACAGAACATCGGAGTTATGGAAGCGGACCAGACTCGTGTATTACAAAGTTAACATATGCCAATGGCTAAATACACAGCCAATGTCACAAGAAAAGATGCACAACACCCAAAAAACATTTAATGTCATGTCCACAGTAACGCACAGTACAACTGCAGGGCATGTGTGCGCAAACAGGAATACAAAGGAAATATATACAAATGTCATAAAATCGCAATGTAAGACAAATCAGGATTTCACCATAATACGCAATGGTAGGCATGGCACACCACAAGCAAGGCGCAAGGGTTGCCAAGAGCCCGCGACAGTGTTCGGCGCTGTGACTATGAATTAGTAGTCAATGCCATGCAAATGAGGCAGGTAATACTGAATCGCAAATGTCCCGCTGGATTAAGGATGTACCTGACTGTGCAGCACTATAACACCGAGGAGTGTATCAGAGGTGATACATGACATCAGCAGAGGGGTGTGCCACCGTATCAGTAAGCACATTGGAGCAATGCAAATCTGGCCTGGCTATTGCTAAGCAAAGCTGCAGAACAGGGGTGGGGAGGAAGATATAGAACCGTTTAGCTGAGAGCACACATGGTGCCCGAAAGCGCATGTGTACTAGGATGAAAACGTGCCCGAAACCCGGTAAGTGGATGCACATGCCGCGAACAATAGCACAAACAGGAAGGTCAGGGGAAGAAAAGAAGGAAATGTCAAAGCAGGGAAATTGGCGTACTAATGAGCAATTAACACCAATCAACTCACGGCAGCCAATTGACGGCAGTAGACAAGCCTGCATGCAGAAACTTGCAAAACAGGATAGGGGAGGCATAGGATTGCAAAGAAAGGAGTGGAGGACTTGGAATGCAAAGACAGGAGAACTGTCATAGCAGAGCAAAGCAAACCGACAGTAGACTGGCAATAGCACACATTACGCAAGATAAGCCAGGTCTAGGAAAGTACAAATGAAAGCAGGCTGCTGGGTGCATGCCAGCAAATGGTAGGTGTAATGTGCACAAATGTAAATGGAAGGGCAGGAGGTAATTCACGGCATCCAAATGTAATGCAACACCAAAGGCAGCACAATAGTGGTTCCGTTAATAAAACACAGATGATACCCTGCAGCCTCTATCGTACATACACACCCTATGACATCATCAGTGTTCACAGCAAAACAGTATAAAGTGTGAAAGCACCCAACACACACCTGTGTATTCCCAAACACTGCACCATAGGTGTAAACAGACAGGGAACTTTTAAAATGTACATGTTGGGAGCTGCCATAGCTGTGATTCATCAGCATGTGTTACAGACCAATGGTGTTGTGGAGGATGATGCCGACAACCACCATAGGCCTCGGAGGAGGAGAAGAGTGTTCAGACCAAGGGTAACCTACCAGGAGCTACATGATCTGGAGATAGTAGAGCATTACAGGGTGGACAGGGACATCTTACAGCAAATAGTAGAGCTGTGCCGGCCACGCCTGAGAACCGGAAACAACAGAGGGGAACCCATCCCAGTGGACACAAAGGTATGTGTAAGCTTGCGAATACTAGCCACAGGTACCTTTCAAAGGCCAACTGGAGATATAATGGGGATCTCACAGGCATCGGCATCCAGGGTACTACACCAGTTCCTGGATGCCATGTTACCACATGCCAATGAGCATATATACTTCCCCCGAATTCAGGAGGAGTTGGCCAGCAATATGCGTCACTTCCACTGTGTGGCAAACTACCCGGAGATACTGGGTGCGATAGACTGCATGCACATACAAATCAATTCACCACCCGGTAAGTATGGTAGGCACTACATAAACCACAAGGGATTCCACTCCATCAACTGCCAGGTCGTGTGCAATGTCCAGGGCATTATCATGGATGTGTGTGCTGGCAGCCCTGGAAGCTACCACAACTCCCATATCTGGCATGCCTCACAGCTGTATCAGGTATTTGTCAGGGGGGACATCCCACAAGGCCACCTTGTGGGGGATGCCGGCTATGCACTGGAGCCATGGATGATGACCCCCATCAGAAATGCACACACACACCAATGCAAGAACGCCATAATGAGGTACATGCACAAACCAGAATCATCATAAAGCGTGTGTTCGGGATGCTGAAATCACGGTTCCGGTGCTTGGACACATCTGGTGGAGCCTTGCATTACTCTCCGGGCACGTGTGCCCACATCTTCATAGTATGTGCCATGCTACATAATATGATCCTGCGGAAACAGCTGCAGCAGGGTCAAAATGGAGGAGGGCCTCACAGCCCACCACAATTGCCAAGGCCAACACAGGCACAGAGGGATCCAGACCATGGACACACTGTGCCAGCCCCAGTAGACAGATGGAGGCGTGCCCAATATGCCTACGCCTTGGCAAAGAAGGAACGTATAGCACATACCTTGACAGTGTAGGCTCCCACGGACTGACACCCCTCTCCACCTGCACACACAGTAAAATGGATGGCACACAAACATGACCACCTGTAAATTGTGATGTATAGGTGGCCCACTGTGGAATCCTACATAGGCAGCCCTCAAACACTGTACACGCAACAGCCATTGGAACAGGGAAATATCAACACCTGAACAGTAGATGCGCCTATCAGCATCTGTCGGTGCTGTGTGTATAGGTTCTCAGGTACATCTGTAGGTACACGCCCGATTGTCAGAGGCAAAACACCAAACGGGGCAAACAGTGACTCCCTTCGCCACAACATTGAGTAAGCAACTGTCGCTTACTGGAGCAGAGGCAATCGTGGGAGCACATGTGTGTAAGCACTGTCCTACACACACTCATCACGGATTCCCCGCTGCGTTACTGAGGGGCTCCACAAAATGTAATCATGGATGTTGTGTCAAGGCAGGGGATGTACCCATGACAGGCATTCGTCACCCCAGCATGCTGCATCCACGGTCGTATGAAGGTGTAGCACATTATCAGGTGTAGCTAATTGTGATATACATACCCAATGCCGGAGTACAGCCAGTAAACATCACATGGACATACCATTAACTGGACTCATCAATTTGTAAACTAACGGAGTTATCCATGTGAGTGTAGAGTGGAGCAACTGCTGTAGTGTACTTCACATACAAAATGACATAATACGTGTACAACCCCCAGATGTCCAAGTTGTACATGTAGTGACTGTCGTGCATGTTCCCGGTCCCACGTCCCGCAAGGGACATAACGTAATCCCGACGGCACAGGTAATGCATTCCGGATGCAGGTCATCATAATATGTGTAGCACACGTTAGCGGGAATAAGCGTTGCCCACAGCTGGTAAGCGATGTTTAAATACGACTATACGGATATGAGTGAAACAGGGCTAAGCTTCACCGACCACTGCGCAGATCACGGTCAATGATGTACAGAACAGGTGAGACCAGCATTAGTCACCCCTGAACAAATAGCACCTGCTCTGAAGGGTAAAACGACCACTGCCAGAAGTGGAACAGGCAATCATGTATACAATCACCCAACACTATTGCTAGCCAAGATGTACGTACGGTAGGGTTGCCACATTTCAAATGACCAATGTGGGACATACGCCAGATGTCTGCAGGCTGATACATACACCCGGCCAGTATGAAAACAAGAACATCAGTGTTTTGCATAGATAAAAAGCTTTTCTAGTAATGGTCACAGGTACGTGTTCCGTGTCCTGTAACATGTAGGTGGGTCAGATACAGAATAAGTGTTTTATGCAACTATTACATAAACTATAGGGAATATGTTTGCCCCAAAGTCGCAGGACATTTGCTATGTTCACAAATATTTCGCAGGATACAACTGCACAAAGAGGGACTGTCCCTCGCAAAGTGGGACGGGAGGTAATCTTAACCTATGGCAGGTGTGTAATGTGACAGGTACAGACACAAACATGCGGAGTCCAGGAAACACAGTATACACTGACAAACATGCAATGAAAGGTGTAGCATGCCTGTCACCACCCCTGTCTGAGATATATATATATATATATATATATATATATATATATATATATATATATATATGGGTACACTTCACATAATCGATTACTGAAATCTCAATTTGTATGGTCGAGACCATATGATCGATTTCAGTAAATCGAATATGTAGTGTTGAAAAATAAAGTTTACTTACCTTAATACATTGCGTACACACAGAGGCAAGGATTCTTGCGCTCTGTGTGTATGTAATGTTTTTTGTGTGGTGTTGACAGGAAATGAGAAATCTCCGTTTGCTGCATACAGCGCAAGGCGGGAGATTTCCATTCCCCACTGTAGCGATCTTGGAGTTGGTATATTTAAGTAGGGGGTTGTGGCACAGCCCCATAGAATGCAGAGTGAAGCCCCATAAGCAGTTGTCTTTTTTTTTTTTGGTTTCATTTCAGAATTTGAGTTTACAAAACTCGATGTTTTGTTCGGTTATTTGAAGTTGATTTTGTAAATTCGAGCTTCTGAAGTGAATCCATATATATATATATATATATATATATATATATATATATATATATATATATACACATATACATAGATATATATATCTACACATATATAATACAGATAGAAAGGGCGATAGTGTGATATATGTCGATATATAAGGGGTCACTGACATCTGCAAATATATAGATAGGTCAACAACATTCAAAACACCTTAGAGGTACAAATAAATAAGATACCGCCAACTATGGAACGTGTCACACACCAACACACGTAACCAGGAGGCTGAAAAACAGAAAGAACACAGTACTGGAACAGTAGAACCGTGAGCAATATGACAATAGTAAGGACATATAGTCACCGCTGCCGGCGGTACGGTCCACGTAGGTACCGTGCACAACTGTGGTTGTGAGTGATGTAGCCTGTGTATGTGTGTGTTGAGGGTACCATGTGTGTTTCTGTGTGACTGTAAAGTGTGTGTGTGTGTGTGTGTGTGTGTGTGTGTGTGTGTGTGTGTCTGCATTGTGTGTCTGTAAGTAGCAACTCGGAGGTAGATGATTATGGTAGGTGCGGGTATAGCTAGCCGTAGGCATGCGGTAAACACCTGTCCCACATTGAGAGGGACAGCCCCCCCGGGCAGGTGTGTTCTGACATGAAACATTACAAAGGGCAACTGTCCGAGAGTTTAGGACATTAGTATGTCCCAAATATTATGCAATAGTTGCAGGAAATACTCATGCCTGTATGTAAGAAACAAAACTGTTACATGCAAACCGATAAGTAGGCAAGGTCCACGAACAATTGGTATGTAATGAGGATAAAAGTACGTGCTATCCTGTGTACTGACCGTGGCCATATGTCAGCCTGTAAACACCACTGTGTGACCTGCAAGTGTCCAACTATGGCCATATGAAAAGGTGGCAAGCCATGCCACAGAGGGTCTGACACCAACACCACTGCAATGACTGCAAATATCTGGGACAGACATACACGGGATAGTGGTCATTTAGAAATATCCCTGCACATATCGCCGTACATCCGGAGGTATGGTAGTGCCAACCTCACCTGCATACCATATAGAAACCAATTAACAACGGCCCGAAGTAAATTCCCGTAACAGAAGTCTACTAAGTGATAGCACTGTAATTAGGGAAGGGGCCCACACACATATATATGGACTACGTAGAAATGCAAGCCCCACAAAACCATATATGCTAAGTAGGCCCGCCTACATCCTCCACACTGGAAACAATAGCAATACAGACCGTAATCACAGCACAAACATCCAGTTAGTCAATTACATCTGCTGAACCATTAACATACCTTGTGAGAGACACATTTAAAGGCGCCATGCAAAATTGTATCCGTCGTATAACGGAACAAACGGCAATGTTACAGGTGTTTGCAATAGTCCGTTATCAGAAGGTATCAGATGGGTGGGAAGACAGGTACAGTCACTGGTAGAACCACATTCTCAAGCCATCACACCCAATCCACGAGGGACATGACTCCAAAATACACTTGGCTCTACACATAGCAGTTGCAATTACACACAACAAAACACAATACAGGCCGTCTCCCCAAAGGCAGGGCAAATGGCCAATGCCCAAGTGGAGAATTCAATTATACCCCACTGTTGCCACGTAATTGGTGAATGGAGTAGCTGCACAGCTGAAGTGCACGTAATTAGTCACACCGGAACACCAATTGGCGGCAGTAAACCACATGTTGCAGGTATCGACGTATATAAGGATGACTTGCCAGATATGCAAACTGTATGCTCATACCGTAAAACAGTTTAAAGAGTGATACTAAAGAGTGAGATAGAGACGAAATACCGGAACGATATCAAGGTATGTAGAACACTAACTGTATGTATAGTACGTTCTGTATTAAGTTATGTCAGTGTATGCATAGCCTGGTTTGCAGTAATTAAAAGTGTCCACCATGCATAAATTGGGAAATGGTATTTATGTAGTGATGTCTTGCTGATCATACTAACGCTTGTAGAAGTTGTGCATCCAGCAGTGGGCCACAAGGTAAACAGCACAGACACCACAAGGGATGCAACATGACGGCTTTAAACAGAACAATGTCATACGACCCACCGTCAGTGGCAGGGTATGTCCAATAAGTACGTGCCATAGCAGGGGATAGTATATGTGGTATACTGTAACAGTACGCATGTGTATGGGTATATAACGTCAATGACAAGTCTAAGGTGGTCCCTCTGTGCAAGTATGCTTTGAATTATGGGATACCATGGAAAACATGTGTAATGTATAGTACAGTAGATTGATATGTCAGATATGCTACACAGGAGAACAGGCATATGATGCATACCAAAGGTATCGTATAGTGATGTGAGTAGTATGTAATTAATTTATGTATAAACAGTTATGAAGAAATAAATAATGTAATCCACTCTGTGCATTTGCAAAGGACGCAAACATTACTCCCATACTAGAATAGCAGAAGAGATGTGACAGACAAACAAGAACATGATTGGCGTGTACAATAACAGGATACATATGGCCTGTAGTCACGGGACATTGTAATAGCGTGACAGCTAATCTAAATGGAAGGGCTATTCCAGTAACCATGCACAAAGGACGTGTAATAGCTCCACAGGTTCATAGTGGGGTACCATGCAGTCTGGCAAGTCTATGTGTAACAACAACTACAGTGTGCACACCAGTGGCACCTCTCTAGGGTAGTGTCCTGTGAACAGCAGAGCCATGTGTAACCTGCATCTCTGCACAGTACAGCCACTGCAGTGATCCCTGGTGTACATGTGTCCACCATCCACCAAGTGAGGTATCACATGAACACTGCTACTGACTGTCCATGCGTGATGTACATAGGAATCTTGTCCCAAAGCATGGTGAGTGTCCGGTCTGGGAATGCAACCCCCAAGCACATGCCACACACTGTCGCGTGTGTGCACATATCCATGAGCATCATGCTCATAGTGGCTATTGTTTATGTTGCATATGCGGAGTATATCCATTAACATATTTGCAGACATGGGCCCTGTCTTTGCAGCAGAGGTCACCCCTGAGTATGTAGTCCGCAAATGTGTACAGACGTGGTGTCTGTACATCAGCCGTAAACTTTAACTGCCGTAGCTCAATAAACATCATGGCGTTTTAATGTTAAGTTATGTAAAGCTGTTGTGTAAGGTACACCCTAAGCGGGGTGTTGTACCCATGGATGTGTGTATAAGTCCAGTGTTCAGAGGTACAATGGGTGCCTATGTACCAGCTACACACCCAGTACAGACAAGTGTGGACACGTAGAAGGATATCCACGCCACAGTGGCAATGTGGTAATCACAGGAGTGTGTGCGACATACATGTGTTTTACAAACACGTACAATGCGACATGTATGTAGGGGACTAACACCTATGTGATAACCATTGGGTGGATGGTATACTGCAAAGGTAATCTTCACACCAAGTGTCATGCAGGTTGAGGCCATGATGTTCATATCAGGTATCCGTCACAGTGACACCCGTATGGATGGGGTCTGTATCAGCTGGTGGATCAACAACGGCGCTTGGTATGCAGTGGTCTGTAAAGCTAGGCAGGGAAGTCCCCTCAGTGGTAGCCTGTACCTCAGGGAAGCATATACCGAACATGAGGGCCCCATGACTGAGGACTGTGGTATGCCAAGTGATATGGTATGCCACCCTCAGTGTGTGTGTCCCATCCATTAGCCACTTTGCATAACATCCTGTAACATATGTTGTGATGTGCAGGTGGATGTGTATGTTGTCAATACCAGAATGGAGAACGGTGCTGAAAGGCAGCGAGAGGGCAATGTAGGCTGTGTGGACCCCCATATCGTCATCAACTACTCTGGCGACTGTATGAAAGGTGTTCAACAGGTGTAGGAGGCATGCTGTGGCCCCAACAAGACCAACCCAGCTGGCATCAAAGGACCGAAGCACAACAAAGACTCAGCGAATGATGTCCATGATGATGTGCCCTATAGCCGTGCAGAACAGTCCAGTGAGGTGTGTAGGGCAATAGTCCCAGTCGTGCATTGTGGCGTCACCTGTGTGGAGTGTAACTATCACTGTGTGCCAGTCACGGGCCACAATGTCTGGTACAAGGCTATTACTGAATATGGTGTCCCAGTGGGGAGACATGTCGTTCAGAGGTCTGTGGACATCACAGCCTGGGATTTTGAAGGGTGACAAGGGGCCAGTGTCCTAGGACATATAGAGTGCAGGTCAGTACTGTGTAGGTGTGACCGCAGGTACACCGCAATGTTCCTGCAAGGAATGTGGCCCCGTAGGCAGTGAGAGGGTGTAATGTTAGCACTGAAGCCATCAGACAGCATGTTGCCAACATCACCTGTTACTGTCATGTTCCAGAGTGACAGTTGTATGTGTGAGCAGGTGTAGGTATTGCATACGACTACTGACATACCACCATAATGCCTTGTGGTACATCTCAGAATGTGTCGCAGAAATGTGTACGTAGCTAGTTATGGAGTATGTGATGAGGGATCCTGTGGCCCTACCGAGGCTGACCAGTGAGTTACCCCACCCATGGGAATGTACACCACTGTGCAACAGCCCCCACCTGTTGTTGTAAAGTATGTCCATGGAAACGCACCCCAGAGTGTCGTCTGTTATCTGGTGTGTACCATCATGGCTCTGTGTGGAATAGCATGATCCATATTGTCGTGTATGTGCTAATGAAGTGCACTGGGGTATGTCTCAGCGTTTGTATGTGCATTGTCCACCTGCACGTGTGTCATGACGTCAGCACCGCTGTCATACGTCATCTGTAGTAGGTGTTGTAGTACTCATCTACTGTGTATGCCGTGAAGTGTGTGGTGCCAGTATGTGGCTAACAAGGGTGGGTAGCATATGTTCGGATTCCTCCAATGAGGGGATAACCCCAGGTGTGGAACAGCAGTCACATGTTGGTAGTGTCCATGTCAAGAATACTGTTGGTCTTGGAGGTGGTGTGTATGGGTCGAACCAGTCGAGCGGAGGTTATGACTCACGGACAGTGTACGCCTAATGTGTCGGTACATGTGCGGCTATCACAGTTAAGTGTGGGTTACTGTCAGTCTCACATCAGTAGCAGCAGTATGAGCCCAACTGTCCAGTACACCATGAAATGAGGTCTGGTAACTGTGGGATATGTTGAATCCGCAGCTGGTAATACTGTGCATAGCAGTCCCGGACACAGTTATTTGCATGTGGAGCACCTGTGATGCATTGTGCTAAGTAACCAGCCGGGATGTGTGTACAACATAGTGGAATATGGGGACACCTAAGCCGTGGGTGTGCCAGTCCAGGTACGTGCCTGAGAGGTACAGTCTGTCTATAACCAGTCATTGCAGGTGTGCTCTGCAGAGCCAAGAGGCAGGTCCCAGTCACTGCAGAGATATTGAAGTAGTGCAGTATCAGGTGTGAGCCAAGATGCAGGCCCCAGTCACTGAAGAGATATTGAAGTGGTGCAGTATCAGGTGTGCCTTGCCTGCGTGCTTCACAGAGTATGATGTCAAGCATTGTGTGACATGACCACATGTTTCGCTAGCCAGTTCCCATTCTAGTGGTGACTGTTATTGGACACTGTGCAAGACAGGCAGTATAAAAGCAGCAAGAGTCCAACATGTGATCCATACTCCCAGGGCTGACAGGTGCAGGTCAACTGTGCCACAGCATCATGTTGTTTGACCAGGTCTGCCAAAGTGGACATATACCAGACGCTTGTGGAATAACAGCAGAAGCATGGACAACTGTTGGGAGTGACACAGTCGCTCGTTGTACAGTGGTAACAGGTCCGTATGACCGCAAAATGCTCCCCAGGGCTCAGACTACACCATCAGGGCTACAACACTGGTGGGCTATTGCATGTCCCTGCACACGTAGTCTGTGCCCTGAGATACAACTTCAGTCACACAAACATGGAAAATGACAGTCACATCGTACCTGCTGAGTTGTGGCATGTGTGCATAGGTTATGTTGCAGAACCAGTTACTTGACAGCAGGATGTAAGTGACTATCACCTTGTGTAGCCTTTACAGATTCCACTGACAGTGACACCAGGCCACAGATACTGTACCTTTCCCTTGCTGCCGTAGGACATCACTGTTAGCTGTGCACCTCATGTGCGTGGTACATCAATGTCATGTGTGAAATGGTGACGTGACAGGTCCACTATGTGTGGACATAGTTGCCAGGCAGCTAACACTCTGTAGTCATCATGCAGGGGTGTCATCTGTATGTCCTCCAGTGACCTGTCACATGACACAGCATGGTTTGGTGTCTATACACCTCAGCATCGTGGGTCACAATCCACAGGTATGTCATGTGTATGCATGCAGTTCTGGATATGCAATGCGCACATATCATGCACTGTTTAGCAATATAGATGCCTCATGATGCCATGCAATGGCACAGTGTCTGTACTTTACACTGTACAACCATGTAGACAGCTCACAGTCCCCTATCATGCCCATGCACATTTGCTCAACATGCATTCTATCTGTAGGGCATATGGACAACACGGTAATGTGATACCCAGTACGACGCTGTACATGTGTCATGACACCATTGTGTCAGGCATGCATGCATGTTAATGCACACATCAGCAGATTACATGTCAAGGTCACGTCAGCCATGTGTACTGTTATCCTGTTCTGGTCCACATGGTGTATCATGGGGATGCATGCATACTACCATGATCGTGTGAATTGCATGGATAATGATATGACACCTGCCTGCTGTAGTATGCATTCCAGGGCGTATGCTTACAATCACTATTGATGTCTGAGCTGCATGCTGACAGCTGTATCACAAGCATGCTGCATGCCATCTGTCATATCACATGCATGGTGTGTCAGTGTGTGTGTCAGTGTGTGTGTGTGTGTGTGTGTGTGTGTGTGTGTGTGTGTGTGTGTGTGTGTGTGTGTGTGTCAGTGTGTGTGTGTCAGTGTGTGTGTGTGTGTGTCAGTGTGTGTGTGTGTCAGTGTGTGTGTGTGTGTGTGTGTGTGTGTGTGTGTCAGTGAGTGTGTGTGTGTGTGTGTGTGTGTGTGTGTGTGTGTGTGTGTCAGTGTGTGTAGGTCAGTGAGTGTGTGTGTGTGTGTGTGTGTGTGTGTGTGTGTGTGTGTGTGTGTGTGTGTGTGTGTGTGTGTGTGTGTGTGTGTATGTGTGTCAGTGTGTGTTAGAGTCTTTCTTTGCATTCACAGGTGATGTAGGTGCGTTACCCTCCGGCGGTCCATCTGATAGTGTCCACACAGATGCTAGCAGTGATGAACATATGCATGAGGTACAGAGAGGGATGTCAGGGGCTGAATCTATGCCAACGGTTGCCATCCCAGCTATGTCCCCCTCTTCCCCGCACAAAGTTCAGCTGCCAACACATACCGCATCAACAGTGGCCATAGAGGAAGGACAGTCAGAGTCTGTTAGCGTTGAACAGGAATGTGTGGTGGCTACAGAAGGTTTGTCTCCACACCATGGTGGCAGTGTACTGACTGCAGATGTGCCACACAGGCATGTGGCTTGTGCTGCTCGTAGGAGGAACTCTGGCAGACGTGCACCTGCAGGACATAGCGCAGCAGCTGGAATCACCAGACGCATGTTCCAAACAGTAATGGCGGCACAGGCACGTGCCGAACGGCAGAACAGAGAAGGGCAGAGGCTGCAGAGGGCTATTATCAGTACCCTAAACAACAACATCCAGGCACTGGCAGGTGCTCAACAGCAGATTGCTGATGTTCTGGACAGGCGATTGGGTGACATGGTCAGAATCCTTGACCGTGGCATGGCATGGCGTGAGCTGTCTGTGCTGGAACATCTGGTAGGGGTGAGGCATAGGCCACGTGGACATAGGCCAGCTACACCACCTAGTGCAGGTCAACGTGAGCGTGCCACCTCACATGGCCGCTCCCATAGTGCCGGTAGCAGTGCAGCTGGTGCTGCACTGTCCACACCAGGACACAGCAGGCCACGTGGACGTGGCCCTGGATGTTCCCGGTGGGGACACGGTTCCAGTGGCCATGTGTCGTCGGACAGTAGCCATTCTGTACCTCCGCCTGGTAGTGCCTGTGCAACCCCTGGCAGGCACAGGACACGTGGCCATGACCAGTCACAGTGAGCTGTACAACCTGGTCTGTACAATTTGGAGCTGTCAATAATACCCTTGTGTAGGTCTCACAAATGACAGAACTGTATGCACACATACACGCACACAGCAAACACAGGGCTCCACAACACCCACATGCATATGGAACAGACATGTCCAATCAAATCACCGGCCCTTACCACACACATGATGTCATCCATTGGTGCAGCCTATGCCCCTGGGAAACAGTATCACCCTGTGCATATGATGAAGCCTGTGCCGCATCCCTGTCATCCACACCATCAGTGCAGCGATATGCTCAAATGGTCTGATGCACAGGGTGAACAGAATAGTGAGAGGTGTATCTAACATTATTTGTGTATGCATATTGAGGGATGTGTATGTTGCATTGGTTGTGTGTGAATACTGAGAGATGTGTATGTGACATCGGTGGTGTACTGTCGACATGCACCAGTCATACCATGTAGTCCAGGTGCAGCATGCATTGTGATATGTTCACAGTATGTGTCTCAGTTACAACAGTGACAGCATGTTGGTAATGATGCCCTGGTTCCCTCCTATGGTGTACTGGCATGTGCCTACAGGTAGCAGTGTTTGCAGTCCCCCATGTGTAACTGTGGAGTACTCCCAGGCATGTATGGCAATATCAGCATGCTAAACGTACCCTCAACCTGACTGTTGGAAAGTCGAACATGACACAGATGTCCGCACATATACTGCACCTGAAGCATGTGGTCAGTTGAACAGGCTACAGCGGACAGAGACGTGACATACATACCAGGAAACATTACAGGTATGCTGACATGGTGCAGGGGTTGTACACAGCAGTCTGGCCACTTGATAGCATGAGGCCACACTGTGTAGCAGTAATAACCTGTCACATTACAGGAACATGGCCACATTCATGGGGTCTACAGCACTATAACGCTCACCCCATAGTGTTGAGGTGAGGACCCTTGCCTATGTGGTCATCACCCTCGCAGTACTTTGCACCCACACGACGTGGCACAGAGAAGGAACATGCACATGTAGCCAGTACGGCTGGGACCGATGGCATCAACAAGGTAGTAGACTGCATCACCATGAGGGGTTAGTCACCATGAGGGGTTAGTGATCCTGTTTTCACTGTATGGTAGCATACACCCTCACACCAAGCACCAGACAGCCATACATACATACATACACAACACACACTGTGGTGATCAGAAATGTGTATATGGATAGCCGATGTGTGTGATGCACCACACCTGCCGACGTCATGCTTTCCACACTGCAGTATGTACAGATATCTACAATGGTGTACAGGGATGTGTAACAACTGGGACGTAATCCCCACCATATGTGGCATATGTGGTCACACAAGTGGACACACATGGCAGTGCTGGGAATGATACACCTGCCATATGATGAGACATTTGATAAACATGCAGCGGTATTGTCCGCATTATGTGTACCAACGCTATGTCTGGCAATTGTGCTGCTATATGCACATGGGAGGATGTAAGTATTAACAGGTGTCATGTGACATACAGTTGGTAACACCTGACCGCTGTGTATGCGTTACGTCATCACCGTCAAGTAACAGTGACATGGCGTACTGTTTGCACATGGCATGGTAGGATGGCATGTGACACACCTGTGAGCCATCCCCAGCAACATACATCTACACAGGTGGATCACCACTTTATGTACACACATCCCTCCACACTGATGTACAACCAACTGTACTGTCTGTATGTCACCATATACAGGTGTCAATGATGGGGCTGAACTGCGACTGCATGTTGTAGTTAGGTGCAGCTGTGTTACGGACATCGGCCACTGCACATGCATGGTTGCTGCATGCACAGTACAGATTGTACATGTGTGTTGGTCCTACATGTGTCTCCTGTAGCCATGTTTGTATGTATTGCCATTGCTGGACATGTGTGTTGACATACATAACACATGGACTGTGGTACGATATCACGGGTGTCATGGGCGACTACTACAGGGGAATGTGCGCAGTGGTGCAGCGGTTAATGTTGTCGCCTCACAGCAAGAGGTTCTCTGGTTCGATTCTCGGCTGGGGTGCCTTCTGTGTGGAGTTTGCATGTTCTTCCTGTGTTCACGTGGGTTTCCTCCGGGTACTCCGGTTTCCTCCCACATTCCAAAGACATGCATCTGGAGCATTTCTCCCCAGGCCTCCGCTGAAAACAGGCTCTGTGGAACCTAGTCAGACATTCCCGGTCAACAAATGTTAAATAAATAAAATAAATAAATAAATAAAAATGTGCCCTCGGTCAACATTGCTACCTCCTGTACTGTGAGCATTCAACAGACATGGACCCACCTTCCATTTGCGTGCATATGATTGCTTAGGCCACTGTTCTGCACTGGGGACAGCAAAGGCTAAGGTATGTACATATGTGTTGTGTGTGTGGTCCATGCACACATCCACTACAATCACATGTATG
>NC_056729.1:1507217055-1507252055 GCF_019279795.1 Protopterus annectens | reverse complement strand
ACACACTTCATCCGTCACCTGCTTTTCAAACATCAAAAATACCGGGTGCAAAGGGGGGTTGAATACACTTTTTCTAAAAGGGCCCTTTCCAGCTCTATTTTCTTCTGTATTTGCATCCTTATACATCATTTCCAAATTTAATTTCCTATGGTACAATTTAAAATCTATGATTGTGTTAGCTACATCCCCATAATTAGTTGTTACAAATTTAAAACCTTTTGAAAAAAGGTTAAAATGTTCTTTTTCTAGGTTAAAATTGGTGTAATTGAAAATTTTGAAACCTCTATATTCACATACTTTACCATTAGTATTAGGAACCATAGTTATTTCCTCTCTTCCCCATTTTCTTCCAACCCTGATGGTTCCCATGATATATGGGGAAGTGTCCCAAATCTGAGATGTTCCTGGTTTTGCTGGCTAACCTTTCTGATCTTCTCACTTCTAAAAAATGTGTGGTATGTTCTGGAAATGAATCCAGTTCATCCAAACCTTTAGATGAAATAAGACTCACACCATCTTCCCCCTCCTGCCCACAAGCACTTGCATTTGTGATTATATTACCACTATCATTCTTATAATTCTTTACATAAGTGTTCTCGTTTTTGTAAGGCCAAGGGTATGCTGTGGATTCTGCGTACTGTTGTTTGTCCCTAACAAACCTTTTTTGTTTCCTTAGATACATAGTGTCCACTCTTTTATTTACTCTATTTAAAACTTTCTTATATAATTGCTCATACTCACAAAACAATAAATCTTTCATGATGTCTTCATTAAATTTTTCTACCTGACTTTTCAAAGTCACCAGTGCAGACTCATTATAATGTATTAATCTATTCAAGAGTCCGAGCCCACATTCATTAAAAAAAGTTTGAAAATCATTTACTATAGCCTCATTATACATGATAACAAAGGGGTATTTAATCATTATTAACCCCTGTGGAACCACCTTAAGGTCTAAACAACTTTTTAAATATCCATTATCTAGTTGCAAACATTTCATTTTAAATAACTTCTTTTCAAACAAAAAAATCATTTCCTTTAAAGTGGGCGAGTTGTCATCATTTTTAAATGCTTCTCCGCCTCTAACTACAGCAGAGTCATGTTTAAAATTAAAATTGCTAAGTAAGACATCGTTGAAGGACACAAATCCATTATTTGGAATGCTAGAGTCAGTAATGTGTACGTTATTATAACCAACATTATGTTCGTTTGCAATATTGTGACTACAAGAAAGGTCGCCATTGTTAACAGTACCTTTTAGAACTTCCAGCCTTTTACTAATACCATGTGAACATCCCATAGCATTAGTTCCATGTTCTTGGATTAAAGATACATTAGTTGGCTGCAAAAATCTTGTTTCAGGGCTTGGGGCATGTAACACGTCCACTGCTACAGTCTTACCCACACCATGACTCTCGATGGTAGTAGAGCAGGGGATGATTTAACCGGTACTTCCTTGGGACGCCTGCAGACTGGTGAAGCCGTGCTCAACTGTGTAACCCCACCCATCACATCCTTCTGGCTGAATAGCTCAAGTAGCCTCGTTAGCTCACCCTTCAAGGTGGACACTTCATCTCTGACCTTCCAAAGCTCGTTTTGAGTAGATAATAAATTGTCCATGCCGAACAGTTCTTCTCCTTCGATTAGAGTAGAATATCTGGAAAATTGCTCCATATCCAGTCGAAAATGGATAATAGAAACTTTGAAACCAACAGCACTACTTAGGAAAAAACCTCCAAAAGAAGCACAGGAACCAATAAAGTGTGAAGTAGTTGTAAAATAATTGTAATAATTCAAAAAGTCACAAACAGAGGTCCAATTCCACTGGTGGTAACCAAATAATTTATTCTTAAACAGAATGAGCGCTTTCGTCTTGAATGACAAGACTTCATCAGATATCTCCATGCCATTGTACTTGATTGTTTTATACCATGAACCATTAATACATTTAAAATCCAATTAAAATTTAAAGTCATATACTGCATTGTCAATGCAGACATCCCAAGAAACTTGGTGATGTACTCTCTTTTCTAAATGAACTTTTAAAGATCATTATAAACCACTTTTTTTATTATTTTTAACCAAAATAAAACTAAAACGTGAATTGTCATGTATAATAGACGTGATTGAATCACTCAACAATCAATAACCACATTCTCAATACCTACACTTCTAGTGCTTTTGCCAATAACACTGGTTTGATGGCAATATACTCATTCAAACCTGGGGGAATATTAGATTTTAATCTTAACTGCCATTTCAATTATTTATTTAACAAAAATCTTTTCACATCACCCCCTCTTACATTTATTCCAACCATGTCTATTATGCCAAATTTAAAACCTGTGAAACCAGGGCGTACTATCAAAAGTTTAAACAGTGCACTAGCCTCCTTTTTATCTTTAATGTCACAGGCATGTTCTGTCCTTCAGGGCCCTCTCAGTTTTCCTAACATAACATAAAATGCTGGACAGTTTGTACAGGTTGCTAGATACACTATCATTCTTGTGTTACAATTCCCCTTACAATATTTCACTCTGCTCTGCATCCCATTTTGTAATATTATACTATCTTCCCTATAAATGTTTGAACATTGCTTACAATGACCACATACAGTGGTCGCCTTTTTGACACTAAATTTTGATTTTTGCATCTGTTCAAAGATTTTCTTAAAATTCTTTCCAGTCCTGTATGTAAAAATGGGTTCAAGTCCCACCACATCGAACAATTCTCTGTTTTGAGCATGCTCCAGTTTTTGCTAATGATGTCAATAAATGTTCCTGTGAATCCGTTGAACTCGGTTACACAAGCTTTTTGAAATACATAAATAAGAGTACTACATTTTTCAAATTTACACATGAATGGAATAAAACAAGTATCAATTATTTGGATACTACTATTACTTTAACATCACAAGGTTTTCAATCAATAATATATAGAAAAGAGACTTGGTGTAATAGTTATCTACACTGTACTAGTCACCATCCCATGGCCCAAAAAATCAGCCTGGTTAAGGAACAGGCAGTCTGTATTGCAAGAATGACCTCAGATAAGGAAGAGCTTCACAAGGAGTTGCACAATTTAAGTAACATGTTCATAGAAAGGGGTTACCCTAGAGGGACGGTGCATGTGGTAATAGATGAGGTAATACGAGGTTGGGGCATTAGATACAAACCATTTCTGGGAAATCCCAGTGGTATGACAAATAAGAATAATGAAAATAAAAAATTTCAAAAAGCTTGTGTAACCGAGTTCAATGGATTCACAGGAACATTTATTGACATATTTAGGAAAAACTGAAGCATGCTCAAAACAAACAGAGAATTGTTCAATGTGGTGGGGCTTGAACCCATTTTTACATACAGGACTGGAATGAATTTTAAGAAAATATTTGAACAGATGCAAAAATTAAAATTTAGTGTCAAAAAGGGGACCACTCTATGTGGTCATTGTAAGCAATGTTCAAACATTTATAGGGAAGATAGTATAATATTACAAAATGGGATGCAGAGCAGAGTGAAATATTGTAAGGGGAATTGTAACACAAGAATGATAGTGTATCTAGCAACCTGTACAAACTGTCCAGCATTTTATGTTGGAAAATCTGAGAGGGCCCTGAAGGACAGAATGTACGAACATGCCTATGACATTAAAAATAAAAAGGAGGCTTGTGCACTGTTTAAACATTCGATAGTATGCCCTGGTTTTACAGGTTTTAAATTTGGCATAATAGACATGGTTGGAATAAATGTAAGAGGGGGTGATGTGAAACATTTTTTGTTAAATAAAGAATTGAAATGGCATTTAAGATTAAAATCTAATATTCCCCCATGTTTGAATGAGTATATTACCATCAAAGCAGTGTTACTGGCAAAAGCACTAGAAGTGTAGGTATTGAGAATGTGCTTATTGATTGTTGAGTGATTCAATCATGTCTATTATGTATGACAATTCACATTTTTTAATTTTATTTTCATTTTTATTTTGGTTAAAAATAATAAAAAAGTGGTTTATAATGATATTTAAAAGTTCATGTAGAAAAGAGAGTACAGCACCAAGTTTCTTGGGATGTTTGCATTGACAAGGCAGTATATGACTTTAAATTTTAATTGGATTTTAAATGTATTAATGGTTCATGGTATAAAACAATCAAGTACAATGGCATGGAGATATCTGATGAAGTCTTGTCATTCAAGACGAAAGCGCTCATTCTGTTTAAGAATAAATTATTTGGCTACCACCAGTGGAATTGGACCTCTGTTTGTGACTTTTTGAGTTATTACAATTATTTTACAACTACTTCACGCTTTATAGGTTTGTGAAACAACCATTCCCCAAGCTGGAGAATATGCTCTTTCCCCAGGACTGTGTGATCTCAGAGTTAGAGTAAATAATTAGTAGGGTATGGTGAGTGGGTGCTTTAAAATTTGCATGCTCTTGAGTTATTCCTTGTAGCATGTGCATCAGTGTGTCATAATTTTTGTTGACATTAACGTAGAGATGTTAGCTCTTTTGATGTCTCACTGTTTCAATGTTGTTGTTGTCTTTCAGCTTTTCCCGGTTAGGGGTCGCCACAGTGGAACTCCGGTCCGCTAATGATTGGCAGTAGATTTTTCACGAACGCCGAGGTGCCAGCTCGACGTTCAACCTTCAATGAAGGCATGCCCATTTACGCATGTCTTTCGAACGCCCACCCAACCATGTTTCACTGTTTCAATAATGTTAGGTAAATCAATATATATATATATATATATATATATATATATATATATATATATATATATATATATTTAGTTTACTAGATTTAAGAGACATATATTTTGGGTGTGCCATGACAATCAAGTCTACATAGTCAGAATATTCAGTTCGCTCTGAAGTGGCTAATGTGAAAGACATAGGTATTCTTCTTCTTCTTTCGGCCTTTCCCAGTTAGGGGTCGCCACAGCGGATCACCTGTCAGCTCATGATTGGCAGTGGAGTTTTATGGTGTCAAGTTGCCAGCCCAGCGCCCAACCTTCCACAGAACACACACATGCATGCCCTCACACCTAGGGCCAATTTAGAGTGTCCAATCCACCTACAGCATGTCTTTGGGATGTGGGAGGAAACCGGACCACCTGGAGGAAACCCATGCGACCACATGGAGGACATGCAGACTCCGCACAGAAGGCACCCCATCCGAGGATCGAACCGGAGAACCTCTTGCTGTGAGGTGGCAATGCTAACGGCTGCACCTCCGCGGCCTCCCTGAAAGACATACGTATTAAAAACTCATTCCCTCCAGTACAACTCTTTTGAGTGTATACCTTTAACTCCTAGTGGGTGTGGCCTGAGCTTTTAAAAATTAGGTTATCACCTTACAATTCTAACAAATACTCATTGACAGAGGTCAAATATCAACACAATTGTGTTTGCCATCATTTATGCTTCAAAATAAAATATTCTGATACCTTGTATGTAGCATGGTTTTGGAATTATTAATGCAAGTACGAACAAGTAATATCTGACACCTAGAGGAGCAGTAGGAGGTAATTGCAGATGCACCTGGAGGCGTCACTCAGATGTAATGAGTTAAGCTTCCTGGAACATGCAATGTTTGTGAAGGGTAAGGCTTTAATTATGGTAGGTCTAATATTAAGAACCATAGCTGATAGGGATGCGGTACTTTAATGCAAATCTGTATGCGTGTGTGTGTGTGTGTGTGTGTGTGTGTGTGTGTGTGTGTGTGTGTGTGTGTGTGTGTGTGTGTCTGTGTGTGTTTAATAGAACTTATTATATAATATAATGCTAAATTTTCAGCCTGTTCCAAATTCAACATCAAAACATGGGAAATGAGCCAATGCAAATTAACAATGAAAACATCATATGTACAGGGCTTTGCATACTCTGACAAATTAAACAAGTTATATCATTACAGTACAGATCAGCATAGAGACTGATAATGGAAAATGCGTTTAGCCTAAAAAGCATTTATACATTCTACATGCAAGGAACTTAAGGCTGTTGGTAACTTAAGGATATTAGGCCTGTGATCTTTTTGGTTGGTTAGGAACCTATTGGCTCTTTCTAATTGTTTGCTATGTTTAGTGAGATGCATTCAAAAGGGGGCTTTGAACTCGATAGTTGGTCTGAAAAATGCTGAATATAAGGGAGTTATTACCTCTTTAGATCTTGATTATATTCCTTTGGCAAGGAGTTGGGCTGAATTGTTAAAAGAGTAGTCAAAAGGCAGAGAGCTATCAACTCAGTAACTACATTTTTAGTTTTGTATAGCTATGCTGTGTGGATAGTATGATGAGGGGAGAGGTTATCTATCAAAACTGATGATAATACACTTTTTAGCATTTAGCTTGAGCCAGCTTTTAGTACACCATGAGTTAACCAGTGAGGGTTAATGCTAGAGGGTTTTGGTGTCATAGGGTGGCAACAACAACAACAACTCCCAATTTGCAGTCATCCGCAAACATTGTTATCTGTACATCATGGCTCTTTGCTTGGATGTGTGAGAAGTAAAGGCCAAAAAGGATTGATCCAAACACCAGGCTGTGAGGGACACTGCTGGTTACTTGCAAAGATTCTGATAAGGCTACCGCAAGTCCCACAGTGTTGGTTCTGTTTTTCAGGCACCCTACTGAAATGTCAGCATTCAGAATGCTGAGTGCTGAAAAGCCAAAAAAAAAAAAAGCCTCAAAACACAGGATAAGAAATAATTTTGAAAATTGCATTCAGAATGCTGGGTGCTGACAAGCCAAAAAAAAAAAAAAAAGCCGAAAAACACAGGATAAGAAATAATTTTGAAAATCGCTCTTCTCCTTAAAACTTTTTTTTGCAAAAGGGCAAGTCCCCCCTGCCCCCCCCCCCCGCCATACACCTCGACTTTATATATACTAATTCGGAGATCCCATACCTCGAAGGAAAGGAGATATTCCAAGAAACAGTATCTCAGACTTAGCATATGTAAATCTGATCTTTTGGCTATTTCTTCTCAGTATTTTGGGATTCGATCTAGCGTGTCCCAACATTTCATATGGTTACCGCTTTCCATCCAGTTTGCTATCCATCTTATCACATATGGATTGATTTTTAATGCATTTAGCTTCTGTATGATGCCAGCTTGGAGAATGGTGTTAATCGCCATAACCAGATGAAGATGTTTTGTGTGTACCGCATGGCCATGTCTACAGACTCTGTTATGCTCTCAAAAAAATTAACCAGATTCAGTAGACAAGATCTGCTCTTCACAAAGCCAAACTACTGGGGATCAAATCAAAAAAGATTGTTGATATCACTGTTAATGAGGTCAGTTAGAATACATTTCATGGCTTTGTAGATGAAGCTTGCAAGCAAAATAGGACTGTAATTACCTGGGTCAGTTGTAAGATCACCCTTATGGAGTGGCATCATAACTGCACTGCACCACTTATCAGGACTATAACCACTAGATAAACTTTGCTTAAACAGTTTAAGGTGTGGATCAGAAATGGCATACTTAACACTATGAATTAAGTAATCAAGTGTATTGTTAGGTAATATGGAGGAAGTTTTTTTTTTTGATAATGGTTAGCACTTTCAGCAAATTATGCTTACAGATAATTGAGGGAGTATGGGATTCAAGTGTTTAAGGACCTTGGATGTGGAGGTGGTGGACTATAGTTAAGTTTGCACTGAATTTGTTTTCAAGGTTGATGCAATGTCTATTGGGTCAGAATAGGGTGTGTCACTTTGAATAAGTTCAGAGCAGTATAGGGTATTATTTCTTAGATTTCTAAAATACCTAAAGACAGATTTTTAATTATCTTTGTCTTCAGAGACTAGCCTAAGTTCATTGGCTCATTTGGTGAGAATGACAGTGTTTTTCAGTTGTATTATAATGCTTATAATGTTTTCTTTGAAGGGGGAGGGTTTGGATCTGCTATATAATTTAAGGATTTTCTTTCTTTTGTTCTAGAGTTTAATAGTGTATCACCAGAGTGGTTTATTTTTGAATTTCTCATGAAACTTGGTTCTTGAAGAGGCTGCTAGGTCTATGAATTTGGCTCATTTGGTGAGAATGACAGTGTTTTTCAGTTGTATTATAATGCTTATGATGTTTTCTTTGAAGGGGGAGGGCTTGGATCTGCTATATAATTTAAGGATTTTCTTTCTTTTGTTCTAGAGTTTAATAGTGTATCACCAGAGTGGTTTATTTTTGAATTTCTCGTGAAACTTGGTTCTTGAAGAGGCTGCTAGGTCTATGAATTTGGCTCATTTGGTGAGAATGACAGTGTTTTTCAGTTGTATTATAATGTTTATGATGTTTTCTTTGAAGGGGGAGGGCTTAGATCTGCTATATAATTTAAGGATTTTCTTTCTTTTGTTCTAGAGTTTAATAGTGTCTCACCAAAGTGGTTTATTTTTTTGAATTTCTCATGAAACTTGGTTCTTGAAGAGGCTGCTAGGTCTATGAATTTTTTTTTGTAAATGGATATAGAACTCATTGGTGAAGCTTGCTACAGCATCATGATCAGGGGTGGGGCAGTCAAAAGTGAATTTTGATAATTCATCATAAAGTTGAAGTTGGAATGTTTACAACATAGATTGGAATGTTATAATATTTAAATTTAGTGAGAGAAGGTCACAACATAGCCGCGTTGGTACGGCGGTAGCGTTGTTACCTCACAGCAAGAGGTTCTCCCGTTCGATTCTCGGCTTGGCTTGGGAGTGCCTTCTGTGTGGAGTCTGCATGTCCTCCCCGCGGTTGGGTAGCGTTTGAAAGACATGCGTGCGTAAATGGGCATGTTGAAGGTTGAGCGTCGAGCTGGCAACTCGGCGTTTCATAAAAATCTACTGCCAATCATTAGCTGACTGGAGTTCTACTGTGGCGACCCCTTACCAGGAAAAAGCCAAAAGACAAAAAAAAAATGAGAGAAGGTTACAAGATTGTGGTCTAAATTCACAGGAGAAAGAGATACCAGAGAAGCAGTACAAGAAGCAGCCATATTGGTATAATTCATGTCAAGAATAGTGTGTACTCTAGTAGATATATCTATCAGCAGCTCTAGGGAGGTTTTATTTATCATGTCTAGGAGTGTATCCAACACTGAAAGTACAGGTGTCCCAGTTTACAGAAGTGTAGTTACATTCATTCAAAATAACTGTGTTTTTGCTGACAGAGGGATAATTTAGAACACTGTGGAATCTTACATAATTTTCTGAAGACCAGAAAGGTGTTATGTGATCCATAATTCATTGAGTTTAGTTTGTAGATCTCTAAGGATCTGCTTGGAGGTAATATGTACCTTGATAAATATAGAGACTCCACCACAATTGTCGCTGGGTTGGTAGAGATCATCATCATCATCATCATCTTTTTTCGGCTGTTCCCATTAGGGGTCGCCACAGCGGATCACCTGTTTCCATTTCTTCCTGTCCTCTGCATCATGCTCTTTCACACCAACCGCCTGCATGTCCTCTCTCACCACATCCATAAACCTTATCTTAGGCCTTCCTCTTTTCCTCTTACCTGACAGCTCCATCCTTAGCATCCTTTTCCCAATATACCCAGCATCCCTCCTCAGCACATGTCCAAATCAACGCAATCTCGCCTCTCTTGCTTTGTCTCCAAACTGTCCAACCTGAGCTGACCCTCTAATATACTGATTCCTAATCCTGTCCATCCTAGTCATACCCAGTGCAAATTTTAACATCTTTAACTCTGCCACATCCAGCTCTGACTCCTGCCTTTTCGTCAATGCTACCGTCTCCAACCCATATAACATAGCTGGTCTCACTACCCTCTTGTAGACCTTCTCTTTCACTCTTATTGGTACCCACCTGTCACAAATCACTCGTGACACTCTTCTCCACCCATTCCACCCTGCCTGTACTCTCTTCTTCACCTCTCTTCCACACTCACCATTACTCTGAACTGTTGATCCTAAGTACTTAAACTCATCCACCTTTACCAACTCTACTCCCTGCATCCTCACCATTCCTCTACCCTCCCTCTCATTTACACACATATATTCTGTTTTAGCCCTGCTGACCTTCATTCCTCTCCACAAAAACCATGTACACAGAGAGCGAGAGAGAGAGCTCTATGCTCTCTTTACATTTAAAGACAGTTGCAGTAACTACGCAGACATGGATGCTTTCCAAGTAGAGGAGTGCCACAAAATCAGGTAGTTTATTGTTTAGACTTCTGCCATTGAGGAAAGCCACCTTAATGATATCTGATGTTAGGACTGATACATTAATTACGCTGGAAAGTGCATCATCTGGACTCTGCCTATAAAACATAATACAAGGGCAGCAAAGACTTTAACCAGTATGTGGAAGTCGTACAACAAGAGGTTTAATGAATACACTCACTGTGGATGAAGAATAGTGTGCATTTTTAGCCTATTGCTTGTGAAACTGTGCAATGTTGACTATTTTAAGTATACGGTGTGGCAGAATCATTAACTATGCAAGAGCACACTCCTTTGTGTTGTTTTATGTTCCATATGCAGTACCTCCCTCTGTGGTCTGACTTCAATAGGGAAGGATACATAAACCAGAGCAGTAGTACAACAAAAAGCTATATTGGCATGAATCACTAAGAATGTTGCGTCCTCTAGTAAGTTTGTTTACCAACTGCTGAAGGCAAGGAGTGTTTGTTTACAAAGTCTAGTAGTATTTCAGCATATCCAACATTGGAAGTATTGGATTGTCTTTACTTACACAGTACACTGAAGAAAAAAAGCCCAATGTCAAGAAACTTCTGTATTAAAACAACAAAGCTTTCACAGTACAAACAGCTTGTTGAAATTCAGTAAAAATTAAGGATTATCATCAGAAGAGATAAAAAAGTATGACACATTCTATGTTGTAAAACATGCAACCTCCCTGACTTAAAGAAAAGGACGAATGGTGTTGATCATTTTTTTGTCATTTTATGAGCGCAAAAGCCAGATTCCAATGACATTTTTACTCACTGATCTGTAAGACTAAATGTTAAGAATAAGAATGTTTCTGCTGTCTTATGGCAGTAGTACTACCTCTTTAATTGACTGAGTACTGATCCTTACACGGTTTTATCTTTCTAAACATGACACAATTCTACGGGTTTTGAAAATCACAGCAATTGTGATACTGTAAAGAATTTGGTATTATTATTAATATTCAGACAATATTACTGTGAAATATGCATTTATTACTTAGACCACTTAATAAGTAATTATTATTTTAAAATATGTCTCAAACAGAAATCAGTAAATCTTCCAAGACAGAAAAAAATAATTTTAAAATGTTAACATCACCATTAGTGGACAACAATTTGATAACTCAGCACCCCCCTGGTATAAATTACTCTGATCAGTAAAAAGTAACAACTCATTTATGTTTTTTAACACAAACTTTAACAAGAATGTCAGACACAAAAGGTTCATGTGGAGTTACTAGGCACCTAGTCCAGGAGACTATTGCACAGACTATATCAGTTTCCCATTTGTTCCAGAGTGAGTGACTTACTCAGAGTCAGAAAGTAAGTAAATGAAGACTAAAGGAATCAAACCACCACTCAACCACAGCCCATAAGGCATAACAATGTACCCAACACTCTATTCATAGGTGACTGTATAGTCAGGCACACTGATGTTCCACTCACCAGGCTAAACAAGGAGAAAATTACTGTCAGCTGCCTGTCGGGTGCCAGGATCCCCCACATAATGCACGCACTCGGGTCACTCCACAACAAATACAAATATGACTATGTCATTGTCCATGTTGGTGTGAATGACCTGAGATGTGCCTCCCTGGACTACATGAAAAGAGACATGGAGGAGCTCTCCGATCTTGTAGCCCAGGCAGGTATGACCCTAGCCCTGAGTAGCATCCTACCATCACCCAGAATGATACCACAGTACAAGGACAAAATTATTGACTTCAACAATTGACTAAGCTTCTGGTGTCATTCTAAAGGGATCCAGTATCTATCTGCCTGGGATGATCTGATCAACAGACCACAATGCTTTGCCAGAGATGGCCTGCACCTGTCACCCTTGGGATTCCGGATACTGGCTAAGGCTCTTGCCACCCCTATAGTGCCTTTTTTAGGCAAGAATCAAATGACAAAGTCTCCACCGTAACAGGTACAAGCAATAAAATCTGAGGGTAATATTACTCAATGCTAGAAGTCTAAACCTCAAAATGTACTCACTCGAGGCACATCTTAAATTGGAAAACATCGACATCTGTGCAGTGACAGATACCTGGTTCAAGGCTCCAAAGAGCACCTCTACATTACCAGGCTATAATTCATAACACACCTTTCGGCCACCTGACCTGGACCGAAACACTAAAGGTGGAGGTGTGTTCATATTCCTTAAGGATATCCACATCTCCAGGCTAGTTGCTCAGCATAATGCATCCGAGATTATCCAGGTGCAACTAACTCTGGACAAGACCACAATCCAAATTGTAGCTTGCTACAGATCCCCCACCATGCTCCAGGATTCCCACTCCTCATTTCTTGATACACTGGAAAATATTAGGGTACAACGTAACACCCTAATAATGGGCGATTTCAACTACCCCACCATTAACTGGGAAAACTACTCATGTACCAACTCTTTTGCTCAATGTTTTCTGGAATTCATAAATTCCAACGCCTTGGATCAACTTATCCACACCCCCACCAGGGGCAGCAATATCTTAGACCTGGTCATTACCAACATAGGCAAGCGCCAATTCCTCATTGATCAGATCCAACCATAAGCTAATCACCCTAGACATCCACATCCCACTCCCACCCGCCATTAGGGAAACCACCGTAAAAAATTTCTCCAAAGCCAACTTCACGCTTCTTAAGACAGAAGTGGCAAACTTCACGACACCCATGCAGATGGACAATAGAGGTACGATTGCTGAATCTTACACAAATGCACTTTATAGGCACTTACACGAGTGCATGGATCGTGCTATCCCTAACAGAACCAAGATGCTATCCTCCAATAAAAGGAAGCCAGTCTTGTGGTTCCCTGCCATAAACAAACTCTACAAAAGAAGAAAGAAACTGCTGCAAAAAAAGAGTAAAATCCCATGATTGGAGGAACTCCCTGGTCATCCTGAGTAAGAAGCTGAGATCCCTCATAAAATACTCCAAAGCTAGTTACGAAAACAAAATCGCCACTGTTTCTAAAGACAACCACAAAGCATTCAATAGCTATGTCAAGAATCTCAATGGCAACACTCAGATCTGTTCTGAGTTACAGCACAATGGCACTAAATATACAGAACCAACTGATATTGCCAACATCCTGCAGATAGGTTCAGTGCTAACTTTACCCCCCTCTCACCCCCTATGGGCCCATCTCTATACCGAAAGAATGTAAAGTTCCTGTAATCACAGCTGCACAGGTAAAAACCACACTCTCCAAAGTCAAGAACACAGCATCCATGGGACCTGACAACATCCAAGGCTGCGTTCTACACGAACTACAGAACGAACTGGCACCCCACCTAAGTACCATGTTCAATCATAGCCTCACCTCTGGCTTTGTGCCCACTGAATGGCACACAGTGATGGTTATCCCACTCCACAAAGGGGGATCCATCATGGACCCCGGGAACTACAGACCAATTAGTCTGATGAGCCTGGTCTGCAAGGCCATGGAACGTATCATTATGGAACTTATAAACAAAGACATTGGCAATCTCCAAATTCTGGACCCCACCCAGTTCAGGTTTGTAAAAGGCAGATTATGTCTTTTAAACCTGAGAGACTTCTTTGAAGCAGTCACCAAAACCATAGATGAGGGTAAGGTGGTTCACACAGCCTATCAAGATCTCGCCAAGGCTTTCAACACCATCCCCAACTCTGGAATTATAGATAAACTCATTAAATTAGGTATAAATTCCTATGTCACAAGATGGGTTGCCAACTGGCTCACTGACCGAACCCACACCTGTGAAAGTAGCAGGCTCCAAATCCGACTTCAGACCAGTGACAAGTGGAGTACCACAGGGTTCAGTCCTGGGTCCTCTCCTGTTTGGTATATACTTCTCTGAAGTACAAGCTAACACAGAAGGTCTTTGGCTAACAAAGTTCACAGATGACTGCAAACTAGGAGTCATGATTGAAATGCCTAACAATGTGGACATCCTACAAAAGGGCCTCAATGAGACAGATGCCTGGTGTCAAAGCCATGACCTCAAGCTCAGTGCCAAAAAGTGTATTGTCATCCTTTTTGGTAAAAACTCTGTACTCATGAACTACCACATAGGCGGTAGTCTACTTAACACCAAAAGTGTGATAAGAGACCTTGGGACACAGGTGGACAGTAGTCTCTCCTTTGATAATCACATCGCCACAGTAGTCAGGAAATCCTTCTACATGGCACACCTCATCACAAAAGGTTTCTCATCCAGGAAAAAATAGGTCATTGTTCCCCTCTACTCGTCACTCATTAGCCCCATTATAGAGTACAATGCCCTTTTTGGTATGTACTTCACAATACATCTACAACAACTGGAAAGGCCACAGAAATAACTCACAAAGAGGATTACCGGCCTCAAACAGATGCCCTACACAGACCGTTTCAAAAAAACTCCAGCTTTACTCCGTGGCATATCGCCTTCTCAGAGGCGATCTTTGCCTAACATACAAAGCTATGTCAAACCCAGAGCTGTTGGACATGCTCCACTTAAAGAAATCCCAACCCCTCCGAGCTACACGCTCTAGGGGCCTAAACCTTGTCACCACAATAAACAGAACCTGCTGGAGGGACAGATTCCTGATCCAGAGACTTCCCATACTCTGGAACAAGCTACCTATCTATATCAAACAAAGCTCCTCATAAGCACTCTTCAAGAAAAATATTGATGATTGGATGGGAAATAGGAAATTCACCCCAGGGATCACTTCTGTGGCTCGGCTCGACAGGCGTACAGGTAAATAATTTTCTTGGGTGGCGAAAGCCAGGGCACCTTTTTGGCTAGGCCTATATAGGCCATAGAGCCAATAGCCTAGTACCTACCTATGAACCTATGTAGAGAGCAGCTCATTAAACCTTGCTAGCTTTAATCCTCTTTTGACAGATGGTGAGGCTGCAAATGGATTTTGGCCTTTCTGCCTACATGCACTAGCTGTCTTATCTTCACATTCATTTTGGTCATGGTTCAATGTTTGTTTTACTAAACCCTTTATTGTTCTCTTAGAAACATAAAATCAGTTTAATTAAGGTTCTGTGGAAAGACTATATTTTCATGCTGTTACACAAATAGAACTGCACAAGAAAGTACCCAGCACTCTTCAAGGTCAGGTTTGCGTTGCTCTTTTGAAGTTCTAATATACTGCTGTTTATTTCCTAGTTTTCACCTTAAGTCATGTCCTTATACACAAAACATAAGCTCAATTGATTTCCTCTGAAGATTCAGATGACTTCTGCTTAGTAGCTTCATCTCCATCCAGATTACTTCAGTGACCTCAATAAAAGTCAGAAAGAGACCTTCATAATAAAGTAGTCTAAGAAAAGAACAGATTTACAGTTCTTGAAATCCATGGTCGTACTTGCACCTCAGATCCAAATATTGTGATTATTCACTGTATTAACTGTGTAGCCTGTAATGTAGCTCCTTCACTGGCTTGAATAAATGAGCTTTGCTGGCACAGCAGGATATACCATTAAATGACAAGTTGCTAAGATATCTGTGCAAACATTTTGTAACTATACTAATGCTTGCCAGTCTTTTAGCTACCACAATCTAGATTTTCTGAATTCATGACATCTCAATAACAAAATAATGCGTCTTGATATACTGACAGAATATCACCCATTAAAACCTGATTTATTAAATTACTTGGAAATAGAATTATACTAGCAGCCTTTTAATTAGATTCAAGATTTATTTTCTTCTCTACTGTAGTAATCGCAGATGGATGTACTGCAGCTGGAACATAAAACAGACAAAGGAATGGGTTCTTGTAGTTTATGATTCTGTTACACTGCAAACGTAAAATGGTCAGTTTAGTCAAAAATATTACTTTAATATTATACATGACAGTACCAAGCAAAGCATCTGTGTAGAACACAGGATGCTCTTATTGAATGTAAATAATACAACACACTCCTTCTTCACTGCTGATCTGCATGTGGGCACTTAGTTCCTGGACTACAGTAATGCCTAAGAAAATCTGGTCTATGGGCTCTCAAAGGGAAAACACGCTGAACATGGCAGTTCACTAACTTTTCAGATTCCTCAGTGCTCACCATTGCTAAGTTTACATAAAATATCAAGCTAATTTAGAAATTCTCCCTGGCTTTACATCAAATGGCTCATTACAATTAAGATTTTTTTAAGTAGCAAACTGTTAATGTACCCAGTCCAGGGATTCCAAACTTTGAGAAGTTTTTGGTAAGATCATCTGGTAATTAGCAAAGAGGGGGGCTATGAGCTATTAATAAGCTGCTTTCTATAGTCCAGGGTTTCACGCCATCAGCCTCCATTTAAATCTTGTGTGACACTGAGCAAAATACTTAAGTAGATAGCACTCAGGGGAAAGTGGTAAATTGGAATATGCTCTTCAGTTATGTCATAGACTACATGCTTAGTAACTTCATATAAACCTAACACTACAAAAATGGCATTATTTTCTTTTCTTTTCTTTTTTTTTTTTTTTGTTAATGGGGAGAATCTCAACTGTGATTAGCCTGGAAAATCGTATAATTTCCAACTAATTTGCAGTGGCTGGGAATATCACACTTTGGGAAGTATGTTTCTGCTGCACAGCTGACGATTCATTATACTATATCACTGGAAACTTATCAGGCAAAATGAAAAAATATATTGACGGATGAATTGGAGGGGCAAGCAGGTTTTTATCCATGTGTGGAAAGTTTGGAAGGCAAACAACAGAAATAAGCAATCAACTAGCCATCTTACACTACACAGGCCCTCCTGCACCCTTGTGGCAGAAGTGTGCAGCCCAGGACCCATATGAGTTGGGGATTTTGAAGTAAGGCTCAGTTTTGAGCTCTCCCATTGGCTAGTTTGTGTTAAAACGGTTTAACTTTGCTTGTATTTAAGCAGTGCATTTGCGCATAGGTGTGCACTAAACAATGGAGTTTAGCTCTATTGTGTATAGACGCAAATGCTTAGAAACAACAGTTTTCCAATGATATCTGCAAGAGAACCCTCCTTACCTCCACTGCCTCTCTGTGAGCAGCGCAGTTGCATATTGCTACCCAGAGAGAAACTCAGCTGTGCATGACTGAGCTCACTGAATGTGTGTCCCAGGCAGGTATGTCCCTAGCCTTAAGCAGCATCCTACCGTCTCCCAGAATGATGCCTCAATACAAACAGAAAATTATTATCTTTAACAACTGGCTTAGTTTCTGTTGTCATTCCAAGGGGATCCAGTACCTGACAGCTTGAGAGGACATGACTGACAGTCCACAAAGCTTTGCCAGAGATGGTCTTCATCTGTCTCCTCTGGGCTTTAGGCTTCTGGCAAAGGCTCTTGCCTCCCCCATAGTACCTTTTTTAGGCAAAGTCATGAGGACAAAATTACCAACATGAAAAATTCTTCTAGATGAAATTTAAAGGTCATGCTGCAAAACGCTAGGAGTCTTAACATTAAACTGCACTTGTTGGAAGCATTCCTCGCCCTGGAGGATGCTGACATTTATGCAGTCACTGAAACCTGGTTCAAAGCTGCAGACAGCACCCCAGCCTTACCGGTTTACTCGTCCTACCAAACTCTCAGACACCAAATGGAGGACTACAAAGCCAAAGGAAGTGGACTTTCAATATTTATCAAAGACGTACACATCTCCAAGCTGGTCAAACAGTATGATGCACAGGAGACACTCCAAGTGCAGTTAACTGTTAAAAATATACCTATTCAAATCATAGCTAGTTACAGACCTCCAACCATGACTCAGGACTCCCACTCCACCTATCTGGACTTACTTGAATCCATCAAGATTCAACCCTCTACCCTGATCGTGGGTGATTTTAACTACTCAACCATAGAGTGAAAGACCTGTTCTAGCCCAAACATGAACCCCCAGAGATTCCTCAACTTTGTCAATGCAAATGCATTGGATCAGCTGGTTAATACCCCTACCAGAGGTGAAAATATCCTGGGTCTACTACTAACCAACATGAGTAGCCACTGTAGCACCCCTACAGTGTCACCTTTCTTGGTAAGATCCGACCATAAAGCGATCACTTTCAAAGTCACCATACCCCCCCCCCCCCCCCCCGCCGCCAGGGTCAAACAAAAAATATTTTCCAAAGCTAACTACATTCTTCTCAGAGCAGGTATAAGGAGCTTCACCGCCACCATCCCTTCCATTGAAACTAGCACAAATGCCCCCCCATCAGTAAACCAGGACATCCCCAGCACCTGCCTGCCTCCCCCCATCACCAGGGATTGAACTCAGGCATGAGCTCTCAATGCCATTAGGCACTCTATTCAACCAAAGCCTGATCACCGGCTTCATCCCAGCCGAATGAATGACAGCCACTGTCATCTCTCTACACAAAGGTGGAGTATTCACCGACCCAGGCAATTATAGGCCCATCAGTCTAACTAGCCAGAGCTGCAAGGCCATGCGATGCATTATTACGGACCCTATAAACAAGGACATTGGCAACCTCCAAACACTTGACCCCACACAGTTTGGTTTTGTCAAAAGAAGATCATGCCTGTTAATCTTGGTCGACTTCTTTGAAACAGTCACCAAAGCCATGGATGAGGGGAAGACAGTTCACACCGTCTACCTTGACCTAGCCAAAGCCTTTGACACTATTCCCCACTTGGGCATAATAGATAAACTCTCCCAGTTAGGCATCAGCCCATATGTCACCAGATGTGTAGCCATCTGGCTCGTTGATAGAACCCACTCAGTCAAAACAGGGGAAGCCACCTCTAGTAGTAGACCCGTAATGAGTGACATACCCCACGGATTAGTCTTTGGGATACACTTATACTTTGGGATATACTTTTCTGAGGTGTAAGCCAAAACCAGTAATCTGTGGCTAACCAAGTTTGCAGATAACTGCAAACTGGGAGCTGTCATAAATTCCCCTAGTGATGTGAACATCCTCCAAGAGGGCCTAACCCAAACTAATGACTGGTGCCAGAAGCATGGCCTTGAACTGAATACCAAGAAAAAAGAAGTTATGTCTTACCATAACATTCCATCTGTGTTGTTGATCCTCTTCCATTCATCACTGATGGATTCGGTTCCGAGCCCTCGGAACCATGTCGGCCAAATACCAAGCTTGTGTACACCAAAAACTCTCAAGCTAAGCTGCTACCCACAATGCCTTTCTCCCTGTTACCTCAGATCAAGTTTGCATAAGACATATAGAAGTAAAGTAGAGGCATTTCTGCTCAAAAACCCTGAAAACACCACAAGGACCCATGAGATCCACCAGGAGCCTTTGGCGGGGGATGGATGGTGGGATGTGATAAATGGAAGAAGATCAACAACACAGATGGAACGTTATGGTAAGACATAACTTCTTTATCTGATGTTGTTAATCTTCTTCCCATTCATCACTGATGGGACAGAATTCTAAGCTACCTGAGAAACCTGGGTGGCCCTTATGGAAGAACATTCCTGAGCAACATTGAGCCGAAGGCTGCTCTTTCCCTGAAGACCATATCCAACTTGTAATGTTTGATGAAAGTGTGAGGTTTAGCCCAAATGGCTGCTGTGCAAATGTCGTCCATAGATACTCTGGAGTGAAAAGCTATAGCTCTAGCTGAATGTACGCTGACATTGTGAGGTTTGGGTTCATTTGCACGTGAATATGAAAAGGAAATACAATCTCTGTGCCACTTTGATAAAGTGACTTTTGACACAGCATATCCCATTTTTGGACCGGAGAAACAAATGAAAAGTTGGTTTGTCTTGCGGATAGATTTAGTCTTGTCTAAGTAAAAATGTAGTTGCCTATGCACATCCAATGAGTGCAGACAGTACTCTCCTTTATTGGAATAGTTTGGCAAAAACACTGGGAGCTCGATGGATTGGTTCACAGAAAAATCAGAAATCACTTTGGGGAGAAAAAAAGGATTAGTATGGAGTGATACTCTGTCTTTATGAAATATTAAGTACGGTCTCGACGCATAAGGCCTGTAATTCTGAAATACTCCTAGCTGAAGTGACAGCTACCAGAAATAGAGAGGAATTTGAGATCACATTTTGCAGCAGGCTCAAAAGGGGTTGAGAGAGAGACTGAAGTACTAGGGAGAGATTCCACGCCTCTAATGGACGCCTAATTGGAGGTCTGCTGTGAAACACTCCTTTGAGAAAGGTTTTGCATAGGTGGACGGACATTAGTGGAGTGTCTTCTAATTCGTTATGAAAATTTGAAATAGCTGCTAAATGGACTCATATGGTAGAAGCTGATGCTCCATTCTCAAAGAACTCAGGTACTGAAGTATAACAGAGACCGGAGCTGAGAAGGGGTCTAGCATCTGCTCTTTAGACCATTTATTTCTGTAATGTTTTCTGGTGGATGACTTATGGGAGGCCAGAATGATATCGGGAACAGGTGAGGAAAGGGTTTCCTGCCTGGCAACTAATGGAAGTGGAGAAACCAAGCTGTCATCTTGAGAGTGGACAGATTCGGGAGAGTCAACTCTTGGCGGTTAGAAATTAAGTCTAGATGAGTGCCCAGGATCCATGGAGGCTGTAACAGGTGAGGCCGGAGGAAGGGGAACCACATTTGACAAGGCTAGAATGGGGCAATGAGGATCATCTTGCATCTCAACTGAGTTGCTTTCTTTAAAAATAGAGGTATCAAGGGAATTAGAGGATAAGCGTAGAGGAGACCCTTGGGCCAATCATGAGTCAGAGCATCTCTCGGGGACTCCCTCTTTTGGGTAAAGAGGGCAAAAAAGCTGCTGCATTTGTTGTTCGAAGGGGAGGCAAAAAGGTCACAGCAAGGCTGGCCCCATCGGCTGAAAATTTCTGCTGTCACTTTGGGATTGAGGGACCACTCGTGTGGAAGGAGAATGCATCAGCTCAGCCTGTCCGCAATCACGTTGGAATTCCCCAGGATGTGAGTTGCTATAAGAAAGCGGTCAAAAGCTATTGCCCAGTGCCAAATTCTCATGGCCTCTTGACACAGGGGGTAGGATTTGGTTCCTCCTTGTTTGTTTATGTACCATACTACTGACATATTGTCTGACTGAATCGCAATCATTCCAGATGAAAGGAGAGGATGTAATGCCTGCAACGCTAACAGTACCACTCTTAACTCCAGAACACTGATGTGCAGATTGGCCTCTAAGCTTGACAATGTGCCTTGGACTGTCCTGCCCTGAAAATGGCCCCCCACCATATCAGGGAAGCATCTATGGTCACAGTGGCATTAAGGAGTCTGAAAAGGACGACACCAAAGTTCTGCATCTGGCCTCATCCACCAGAGGAGATCTTGCTTGCAAGAGTTGGTTATGAGGATCTGTGAGTTTAGGGATGTGAAGATTTGCCAACCACTGGGACAATAGGAGCCATTGTAACAGTCTCATGTGTAACCCTGCCAGAGGAACTATCAGAATGGCTGCAGCCATAGACCCTAGAGCCTGGAGAACTTCCCTTGCTGACACCTTTCTTTGACAGAGTATCACATGTACTTGCAGTCTTAATCTCTGAAGCCTGTGAGCCGGTAGAGATACCAGGCAGGTTCGAGTTTCGAAAACTGCCCCTATAAATTCCAGTTGATGAGTAGGTTGTAAGTTGGATTTCTCTCAATGTACAGTGATGCCTAGGGACTCTGCTAGTGAAAGTGTAACGGAGGGCCATGGTCAGAAGACACTTGGTGGGGGCAGAAAGGAGCCAATTGTCTAAATACGGAAACACCTGGAATCTGTGAAGTCTCAGATGAGCTGTCACCACTGTTAGACATTTTGTGAACACTCTGGGGGCTGTCGAGAGACCAAATGGCAGGGCTCGGAACTGGTAACGATTGGCTCCTAGCCAGAAGCGAAGGAGATTCCTGGAGCATTTGCCCATTTTGATGTGGTAATACGCATCCCGAAGGTCTATCAAGCTCATCCAAATATTCTCCCTTGCCATGTGGAATTTGGTTTGTACCACTGATTTGTTTAAATGGCTGAGATCCAGAATGGGTCTCCAGTCCCTGGTCATTTTGGCACTGAAAGGAATCTTGAGTAATACCCAGATCTGCATTGGTCTGCAGGGACTGGTTGGATGAATCTTTTTTGACACAGTTTTCTTACTTCTAAAGCCACTTCTTCCCTTTGATTGGGTAGAACATCGGGAAGGATTTTGTAGGGTTTGGATGGGAGGATAGAGGGATGTAGTAGCCTCTGGAGATTATTCTCTGCACCCATCGATTCTTTGAAATACAGCACCAGGCAGTTTGGTGCAGAGAAAAATGAGCCCCGACTGCTTCGAGAGGAAAGCAATTGGGCAACGCTTCAGCAGCATTGATAAGACCGCCCAGAGAAGGAATCCCTGAAGTCTTGGTTTCAGGGACCCCCTCTGCCCCTAAAGGGATATCTTCCACCATTGGAACCCCCTCTGCTTCTAGGGGAATCCTCAACACGTGCGTTACGGAAAGGACCTTGAGATTTTTTGTGCCATATTTTTCCACTCCTCTGGTTCCTGGAAAAAGAACGTTGGGGCTTGGAAAAACATAGGCCAATGGCAGACAGAGTCTTTCCATCCTGCTCACACCTGGCCAATGTGTCCTTCACTTTAGAACCAAATAAGGAAGATGATTCAATAGGGGCGTTATAAAAAGAGGACTTGAAGGAGTCCGCGAGGTCACAAATGCACATCCAGGCATGACGCCTCATGACTATGCCTGCACCCACAGCTCTAGCCGCCCATTCCGTTGTGGTGGAGAGTAGCCTCATTGATGAATTGGAAATAGATTCAAGGGTGGCAAGTTGAGAGGCAACCTTGTCCCGTGCCCCATCAGAAACTTGACCCACGAGGGTTCCAGTAAGTTCGGTGATCAAATCTCTTTGGAACCTCATGAAATCTGCCAAGTAGTTCAGGGACCTGACAGCAAAGGTCGCTCAAGCAAAAACTCACTTTCCCAACCTGTCCACTGCCTGGGACTCTCTATTGGGTGGGTGAACTGTAGGACTTTCTTCCGCTAGATCCTTTTTAGTGGCCGCTGCCAGCACCATAGCGTCAACTGGCAAACCTCTGGACCAGTGGGGATGCTCTTCCAGGGTGGGTGGGAATCTTATTGGGTCTCCGGGGAATGGCCTCAATAGAGTCAGGGTTCTGCCAAGCATGCTGCAAGACTTGCTGGATTAACTCGTCAGCACGTGGGGTCACACAAGAGGTAGAAGGCCAGGAGCAAAAAGCCCGCAGGAAGATGGACTTCTCCAAGAAAGGGTTAGAGGGCTTCCAGCCACTCTTCTGTTTTAATATTTCCAGGATACCTCCGAAGGAGACATCATCAGGGGGTGACCGTGGGGAGCCCTCCCCATCATCGTAGTCCATGTCCTCTGTCTAAGACTCTTCAGGAGAGTCAGTGTGCTTCCTCTTGCATGCCTTCTTCTGAGGAGGTTCCTCAGTGGGAATATCTGAGGAAGATTCAGAAGGATGGGTATCCCGAACTTGGGTTTCCTGATGCTTCTGCTCCTGGTGTCCCGGGGAGGTGGCTCATGGTAGCTGTAGTTCAGAGGGAGCAGGGTGAAGTTCCAGCATTGGAGGATCTCTTCAAGAAGCAAGCACCCTCTCCATCACCCAGAAAGCAGGCCCACCCCAAAGGAATGGGAGACCAGAACCGAGAAGGACAACCTCGGAACCAGAGTCACACTCTGCTCCGTCGGACCTGCTCCAGGGGATGGAGCCTCAGTTAGGATCAAGGCAGGCGTTATCCCCGGATCCGAGGACAAAACTGATAAAACACTCAGAAACGTGCTCTGGACCGTGGACTCCCCCACCGACTATGAGTCTGAGGAAGGAACGGTTCCAATGGAATCAAAACCAAAGGGGTGGCCTTGAAGCCTCAGTGACAGCCACTGTCGGTTTCAAGGAATGGGGTACCACAAAGGACGTCGGAGCAATAGGCTTCGGAACTGATGGATCTGAAGGAGGAGTATAAGTCAGAGTCCTGGAAGAGACAGACCCAAATCCCAAAGGGGGGGGCGTGAGTCTTAGGAACATTTGTTATCCCTCTGGCTGTCAACAGCTGATCCAACAGGTGCACCACATCCAATTTGGAAAGACTCCTGGTGGACCTCGTGGACATTCCTGAAGGGGAGTAAGGGTCAGTCCAGAAAGGGGCTGTACATCTGACCTAGGGACGGATCCAATGAAGGGGAGTATCGGGTCCATGGTGTCTGAGCTAGTAGCACCGAAGTCTCTAATTTGGAGACAGGTAGTAAAGGAATCAGTGGAGTAGAAAAGGGACTTGGTGCTGAAAAGGCACTCGGAGACGATGTTATCGGTTCCAAAGGAATTGCATGGGTTGAAACCACTTTCGGTGCGGTAAAAGGCAAAGTCGGTGCCATAGCTGTTGTCGAAGGTAAGGTCTGAGCTGTGGCTGAAATGGAAGGTGGGGTCAGTGCCATAGAGGTCGGTGTCAAGGGTGGCGCTGACGTTGAAAATCCAGTAATGCCCATGGCTTCGGTCAATGTAGCAATTGGAGCAGAGCTCGGAACGATAGTAGTAGTAGTAATAGTTGGAGCCGAATTAGAAATTCTATGCTCCAAGGAAGATTTGTGGGTCTTATGTTTGTGTGACTTACTCTTATCATCAGCCGGTGAAGAGGGATCAGAATGGGGACGTTTCTTGTCCTTCACTGGAGGGGTTGAGACCCAGACACAGAAAGGGCCTCTGAGAAAGGAGAAACGAGAAGACGTTTCAGAATCAATTTATTTTTCCTTTCATTCAGCATCTGCTGACTAAATCTTTGACAAATCTAGCAAGGAGGTTTAACAGAGAGGTGAGAAACCCCCAGACAATAAACACAGTCGCCGTGAGAGTCGCTGATAGGAAGTTTACCATTGCAAGAGGTGCAATGTTTAAACCCCGAAATCCCTTTTTTGTCAGACATTTCCATACACAGAGAAAAAGAAAAAGGTTACCAAAACTTCTGAACACCTGAAAAGGCAAGAAAGGAAGAAGAAAAGGGAAAGAAGATACCAACAATGGTATTAAACGATACCACAAGGGTAAGGAGAGGGCGTACCAAAAATGGTAAAAGAACTACCCAATGGATAGAGCTAGTTAGATATATTAATAGTAAAATAGTGAAAAATAAGAAAAATGTTCAAAAATACACAATTATCAAGAAAATATAACACTTAGCTTGAGAGCTCGGTGAAACACTGCTATATGACTATGCGGAAAACGAAATCTGAGGTAAAATGGAGATGGGCATTGTGGGCAGCAGCTTAGCTCAAGAGGTTTTGGTGTACGCGAGCTTGGTATTAGGTCGACATGGTTCAGAGGGCTCAGAACCGAACCCATCAGTGATGAATGGAAGAAGATTAACAACATCAGATTGCATCACTTTCCCCTTTGAGGCAAATGGCATCCCCACTAATTATCACATTAATAACAACATACTAAGCATGCAGTCAGTCATTTGGGACTTGGGCACCCAGTTTGATAGCAGCCTGACTTTTGACCGCCAAATTGCTTCCGTTGTAAGGAAGGCTTTCTACATGGTGTGATGCCCCTGCCCTGGCCCAGTAATCAAGGAGCCTCAATCCTCACCACTAACACCAGTGAGGGATGTGCACATTGGGAGGATGACAATACACACACAGTAAAGTACAATTTCCCTTAAGAGCACACAGAGATCACAGTCAGACTGGGTCTGGTTTCTCCCTCTCCCTCCAAATCCCAATAAGACTTCCCACTGGCACAGCTATAGGGTTAAGATCTCAGCCGAGTGGTCAAGCCAAAACCTCCAGCACCCTCTCTGTCCAACCAGTGCATCATGTACCTGCCCAAGTAGCTGACACACACACACACACACACACACACACACACACACACACACACACACACACACACACACACACACACACACACACACTTTGAGATTTGATTTATATACAAACACACAGACACTCTTGGGAAAGGCTTGCACAGGTTCTCTAGCTATTCCCCCTTTTGCCCAGACTATATGGTAGTACCACCTGCCATCAACCACCCTTATCAGCTACTATAAAGGCCCTTACCAAAGGGTGTCCATTTCTACTGTACAATGTTACAGTTATGCAAATAGTAATTGTGACCAAGGCTAAGGCTATTTAGGAGTGGCCTATACAGTGTCACCAAATACATATGCAAGTACTCTAGAGCTTAAATATCTCTATACAAAAAAGCAGCCACAATTAAAAGGTTTAAATATATTTAATAATAAATAATAAAAGCACAAGAAAATACTCATTAGCTCAACACAGTGGCAACAGAGTTCAGAATCACAGGAAATACTTTAAAACATTGTAGGACAGTCTCACATAAATACAGAAAACATCTAGACTAATCTTGCTATATTCCTATCTATCTCTAAGAGAAACTATGTTCTTAATAACTTACTTACAGAGCAAGGCAAGAAGTATTAGTGAGAGGCTGTTTACAGGTCCAGAACAAGATACAAAATGCCCTGACTTTCTCTCTGAGATAGTTCTTAAATTAATAATACACATTACTACTGAATCATCTCAGATTACATAATTCTTGTCAGGCTAGCAGGAACTTAAATTTTTAACATGTCTCTGTTAAAAATACTTATCTCTCAGAAGCTGACAATTCTCTCTTAGAAGCTTCCCTAAAACTGAAATTCCTAAAACAATTACCTTGGAAACCTGTAATTACCTCTGTTTCCAGACAATAGAAAGAAGCCCCTAGCCTAGGCATCCTGTCTCTTAGCTGGGATAAACTAACTTTATAACACATCATAATACTTTTTACTTATCAGCTGATTTTCTTAGAGTTTTGCAAGTTAAAGCTGTATGTCCCAATTTCTACTATGAAACCATACATTTGCATTGGCATATTATTGGTAACAATCTTGAAACTCATTACATTTCTAAGGCAAGCATACAAATCATATTACTATTCACAAATGACATAGAATTGTTTACAAAATTCTATCTAGCTGGGCTGGCAGTGTCACATTTCTATGTAAATCATATTAATATTTTCAAGTGACATATAATTATTTACAAAATTCCAGCTAGCTGGGCTGGCAGCACCTTGGTTTATCACACATGGCCCACCGCATAAGTAAGGGTATTTCATCAAGGAACAAGGAGGTCATAACATCCCTGTACTCCTCCCTTATCAGACCATTATCAAGTACAATGCCCCCTTCAGCATGTACATTGCCAAGCACATGCAGCAGCTTTAGAGACTACAGAGATTCCTGACCAGTAAAATCCAGGGTCTCAAACACATATCCTATACAGATACGCTAAAAGCCATTTCCCTCTACTCAGTCTCATACAGACTTGCTCAGAGGTGACCTGTGTCTGAGATACAAGGCAGTCTCAGACCTAGCCTTGATGGAGTTGCTGCATATCTGTAAGTCAAACTCCACCCCTGCAACCCGTACGCAAGGCCTCAACCTGGTCTGTAACATTAATAGAACTTGTTGGCAGGACAGATTTGTGTCCCAAAGACTCTCCCATCTGTGGAATAGACTCCATCTCCATGTCAAGCAGAGCATCTCACTAGCCCTCTTTAAAAAGAACCTGGATGACTGGATAGGAAACAGAAAATACACCCTTGCGATCCCACCTGTGTCCCTACTGGACAGGGGAAACAGGTGCTGACGTCGTGGAAACATGGGTGAAATTCTTGGCTAGGCTTATAGGGGCCTCTGGGCCAATAGCCTGATATCATGAACCTATGAACCTATGACACAGCCCTCCACCCTTAGACTTCCGCAGAATAATTGCCCTTGTTAGTCTCACAATTAAATCCTGGACCATGTAGCCCACACTAGTCACTACAATACATACCTGCCATAATGGAGGAACAGTTTCCCGCCATTTCTCTGTCCAACCTGATTGACATGGACATCCTGAGGCAATGTAGCTATTGCCTCATGCATACTGACAACCACTTGCTAAAACAAACAAATATAGTATGTGAGAGATGTAACTGTACCATGAAATTAGAATCAGTCCTCTCACATAGCAATAAACAAGACATACAACAGGTTGTCAGCACCTACCCTCTCATACATACAAAAAGGTACTAAGAGCCTACAAAAGACCAGAGACCTCCCAAGTGCAAACAACATACACATACTAGTACACGAATAGAATCCACTACCACACATATCAACACACACAGCAATGTCTCAACAATTAAACCCCTAAGGCAAAACACCTCAAAACCAAATGTTCTGGTTATAGGTGACTCAATAGTGAGAAACACAGATGTCCCATTCACTAGATTGTACAAGGAGAAGGTCATAGTCAGCTGCCTGTCAGGTGCCAAGATCCATCAAATCAAGTATGCACTCAAACCACTCGGCAACAAATTACTTACTGTTATGACTCTGTCATAGTACATGTTGGTGTGAATGACTTGAGATGTACCTCTCTGGACTATAGGAAGGCAGACATGACCAAACACTCATATTATGTGTCCCAGGTAGGTATGTCCCTAGCACTAAGCAGCACTCTACCTTTACCGAGGATGATGCTACATGACAGACAAAAAATTATTGATTTCAGTAATTTGGCTTAGCTTCTGGTGTCACTCCAGGGTGATTCAGTATCTATCTACATGGGAAGACATGGTCGACAATCTATACTGCTTTGCCAGAGATGGCCTTCACTTATCCCCTCAAGACTTTTGGATACTGGCAAAGAAGCTTGCCTCCCCTGTGGTGCCTTTTTTAAGCACTGTCCAGACAACAAAATTTCCGATGTAAAGAAATCCACGAAAGAGAAACTCAAGGTCATGCTGCTTAATGCTAGGAGCTTAAACAGTAAACTGCTCTCCCTGGAAGCACTCCTTAACTTGGAAGATGCTGACGTTTATGCAGTCACAGAGACTTGGTTCAAGGCTGTAGAGAGCACCATATAAGGCTACAATGCCTTTCACACATTCAGACCCCAAAAGTAGTGTGAAAGAACCAAAGGTGGAGGTGTATCCCCATCTTCATTAAATCCAAATACAGCTCGAGACTGGTGAAATAGTTTGACTCTCTTGAGCTACTCCAAGTCCAATTTGTTAGAGTGTATTTAACAGTGAATAAAAGGTTGAAAGTAATTCTGTTACAAATATGTAACATAAATAAGGTATAAAATAAAGCTTGCTTAAATGCAGAAACAGAGTTTAGTAATATGTAATCAGCATTCAAACTAAATTACCATGGCTTGGAAAATAAGGAATCTGCTGAATGGACATTTTTCCCTTACAGACTTAAAAACAGGATGTATGCAAGAGCAAAAATGCAAAATCTGCTTTTAAAGAATGGACAATGACACTGTAACAATGTGTTTCCTTAAAAACATGTTTTTCTGCATGGACAACATGACACTCTTATCAGCACTGGCACAAGAACAGATGTTCTTATACAAAGATCCAAATAGAATACAGGATGTTCACACTGTCAGAAAAGCTGGCCTCTTATAAATTCAGCAAAAATGTGACAAGACATTGTTAAACAAGGAAGCTTAAAAATAATATTATCAAGTCAGCATTTGCGTCAGCATCTGCAACAATTAGTATTGTTTCTACAGGATGAGCAATTCTCCAAAATAGAATACCAAGAGGACATGTATATGTATGTGCATGACTAAAATTGTATATAAAGATCTGTATGAATCCAGTTATGTTAGGGGTACTGGTAGAGACACATTTGTCTCGAGGTAAATGTTATATCTCTCACATCATCTGTACCACATGAGAAGCAAAGTGGAACAGTACTTTAAGCTGTAACAGAAGTATGTGTGGTTTATTATAAAAGTTATTGGTTACTGCTCTTAAAGGCAGGTACTGCAAAGTATATTCTCTCATCAGTGTATATTCTGCAAGTTTCTGTATGCAACAGACTGTGAATGCAAATATAACCAGACTTTGATTTTAGCAGAATCCAGCCAGCAAGACTGAGTGTCTTAAGAAGACTTCAAATCCATCACAGTAAGCAGCTCCATACAATTTTTCACAATTAACAACAGAAAAATACCCTTCCACATCATCGCTAGCTACAGGTCCCCCATCATGAACCAGGAGAAGTACACCACCTACCTGGACTTGCTGGAGTCACTCAGCATACATCCAAACACCTTGGTCATTTGAACTATCCTTCCATCTATTGGGCGACTTACATGAGCACAAACATAGTTGCTATGAGGGTCCTGGATTTTGTTAATTCAAATGCCCTAGAACAGCTGGTCCGTACCCCCACAGGTGGCTGAAATGTCCTGGACCCAGTCCTCACCAACATGGGGGGCATCATTGCACTACCCTCCCCCCCGTGTGTTGCCCCTCCTGGTAAGGTCAGACCATAAATCTGTCTCATTTGAAGTAAAGATAAAACCTGACATCCCCACAGGAGTAAAAAAATTGAAAAATGTCTCCAAAGCAAACTGTTGTCTACTAAGCAATGGTATAAAAAGTTTCAAAGCCCCTGCCAACATAGACAACAATGTCTCATATGCAGAGGAATACACAATTGCCCTATATAGCCACTTAAACAAATGCAATGACTTGGCTGTACCTAACAGGAACAAAAGCAGGTCTTCCCGAAAAAAAGCAAGCCACCCTCTTGGACTGTAAGTATAAATAAGTTATACAACAAAAGAAAGAAACTGATATCTAAGAACAGGAGGGAACTAATTCAACAGAGGAAGAATGCCCTCCACAGCTTGAACAAGCAAATCAGATATCTTGTTAAGTGCTCTAAGGCTAGCTATGAGTCTAAATTAGCATCCGTAACTATGCCTGAAACCAAAGAGGGAATGCCCAGCTGTGTGACGATCTTGTAGTGGACAGTACCACTCACACTGAACCTGAGGAAATTGCCAACCTGCTAGCTGAAAGATTTGACAATAACTTCACCCCCTCTTCCCACCTGACACACCCCAAAGCATTCCCAACACCAATCATCTAGTGAGTATCTCCAAAGATCAGGTTATACAAGCACACTCCCAAGGTAAAAAATACAACCTCTATGGGACCAGATAACATCCAAGGCTGCTTACTAAACAATCTAAAACAAGACCCAGGAAAACCACTCAGCACTACTTTTAGCCATAGCCTGAGGACTGGCTTTGTCCTGGCAGAGTGGAGAACAGCAGTAGTAATAACCTTGCACAAAGGAAGTCCATCAACAGACCCTGGAAACTATTGTCCCCTAAGACTAACGAGCCTTACTTGCAAGGCCATGGAAAACATCATCATGGACCTTATCTGCAAGGACATAGGCAAACTTAAAACTTTTGACCCGACCCAGTTTGTCTTTGTCAAGGGTAGATCTTGCTTATTAAACTTGGTGGACTTCTTTGAGAGTGTCACCAAAGCCATGGATGAGGGCAAAACAGTACATACCGCCTATCTTGATTTGGCACAGGGTTTTGACACAATTTCCCATTCAAACATCATAGAGAAACTCTCCCAGCAGGGGAGCCAACTGGCTCACTGACAGAATGCACAATGTCAAAATTGGGGAGTCCACCTCCACCAGGAGACTAGTTACCAGTGGGGTATCTGTGCTGGGCCCTCTACTGCTTGGAATCTATTTCTCTGAAGTCCAGGCGAAAGTAGATGATCTGTGGCTTACCAAGTTTGCAGATGACTGTAAACTGGATGCAATCATAGAGTCCCCCAACAATGTTAACATATTACAGAAAGGGCTGATGCAGACAAATGATTGTTGCTGAACACATGGACTAAAACTTAATGCAAACAAAATGCCTCATTATCCCCTTTGGCAAAGAAGTAGCCCCTGCTAATTATGATATAGATAGCACCCTCTATGCTCAAACTCAGTGGTGTGAGACTTGGGAACACAGGTTGATAGCAATCTAAACTTCGATCACCATCTGGCCATTGTGCTAAGAAAAGCATTCTACATTGCATATCTCATACATAAAGTCATTGCATCCAAGACCAGGGAGGTTACAGCTCCACCTTACCTGACCCTTATAAGACCACTAATTGAGTACAATGCTCCCTTCTCTATGTACCTCTCCAGACACCTGCAGCAACTGGAGAGGCCACAGAGGATTCTTAGCAAAAGAATCCAGGGCTTCCAAAACATGAAATACATGGAAAGACTTAAAGCCCTGCCACTGTACTCTATATCATACAGGCCCTGTCACTGTACTTTGTGTCATACAGGCTGCTGAGAGGCAACCTGTGCCTGGGCTACAGAGCTGTCTTGGACCCTGCCCTAATGGAACTCCTGCACACCCACAAATCAAATGAGAGAAGAATAACTCACTCCAGGGATCTCATCCTAGCCTGTGACATTAACAGAATGTGCTGGACAGACAGATACATCTTCCAGTGATTACCACTCCTCTGGAATACGCTCCCAGTCCATGTGAAGTAAAGCTCCTCAATGACCCTATTCAAGTGTAACCATGACAACTGGATGGGTGACCATAAATTCATCCTGGGAGTCATACCTATGTCCCTCACTGGCAGGGGCAGTCAGTGCTGATGACAGAATCTCTCTGCTAACAATGACCGTCCAAATATGATCATTAAGGGTACTCGGGTTTTTACATGGCTAGGTTTGTAAGGACCCTAGGACCACTAGCCTAGTAGCTTCCTATGAACCTATAAGCTATTTCCACTTGGGCAAGCAATGGAGAAGGAAAAGAAGTGGTTCCTGAAATAGACAGGAGTGGAAGACTGGCTAGGAGAAATACTACCCCTGAGACTGTGTGACAAGTAGGGGAATGAAAAGGGCTAGAGAGAGTTACTAAAAGGGAGAGTTTTAAAATATTAGGGAAACGTGGTAGAAGATGACTTAATAACAAAAGAGAAGATGTTGGAGGGTTATAGTAGAAACTGCAATCAAAACCTGGTTTATGAGATGTTACAGAAAGGGCGTAAGGTACAGTGTATTGCACTAAGGTTTTAAAGAACTAGAATGTTCAAGCATTAAAATCAAGATATTACAAACTGGGTGAATTGGATATTAGAAGCAAGAGGAGATAACCCTAGAAAGAATGCTATTATTAGTCAAGTGTGTAAAATTCTTTCATGAGGGGCAACAGATCGGTAAAAGTATAGAAGGCTATGGGAATGGAATTTCAATATTAACCTGACAATAAATCTCTGTAACGTAGAACATATACTTTTTTCACAGTAGATATCCATTTCCTTTCACTAATTTCCCAGTTAAAATTCTCCCCATGTGTCTCATTTACTTACAAACCATTTTTTTCCACAGATGATGTAGTGTCTCATTTTTAGAAAAAAGACTGCACATCCTTGACTCTATAGTATTCGACAAAATCAAGACAAGCCATATTCTGTGGATATCAGTGGGTGGTTTTTTATATGTTTCTACATGCCTTAAAGGTTACCAAGAATGTTTGCAGGGGTAAATGCTAGCTGTTGGGCATGTGATTAAGGGGATCTTGAGGACTGGAGCCATATGTCTTTGGACTGCCCGAAACAGAGTTTGCTTAACACTGGAATTTAAGAAATATGTAGGAAAACTGGAAGGAGGAAATGGAATTAACACTGAACTTGATTCTTCTGATTTGATTTGATTAGATGGGGACATAAAGGTTAAAATGACACTGAGGCATTTGACAGGCAATTAGCAGAGAAACAGGCAATAAAAGGAAAGTAGAAAAGTTGGGAATTTATATCATGGGGAAGGGATGGGGCGGTGGTCAATTTCCTAAGCTGAATTGGATGACTGACCCTGCAACAGTCTAAAGAATTCCTCTCTGTATACTGTAGAAGCCTCTAAAATGGGCCCTCCCTCATAACATTTCAGTTCCAATTTCTTTTACAAAAGATTTCTGTTTTCATGCAAACTTTGCATTCCCCAGTGAATGAACTACCTTATAGCTTGCAATCTGCCAGTTGTGCAATTACAATTTTATAGGCATTAGACATTTTAAAACAAAATGTGAAAAAGGAGAATTATTTTATAGTTAAGAGAAAACAGCATGCTGGAATTATTGTTAGTTTTGGTTAACATGATTTGCTGATGTTCATATATGTATTGTAGGCTCTGGTGGGTTAAGTACCATGATGCATTTTCCTCCTCAGTCCTTATGTTTTTGGACCATATTTTAATATAAAGCTTTGTAAACTTTTTATTAAAGTATGGTCTAAATATGTTTAGTGTATCCTGTGGTAACATCACCTCACGGATAATTTGAGCTGTGTTCATAGTCTTTAATGGATGCAACTTTGTGGAAGTGCAATGGTGAGGATTTAAAGTCTACAGATGCACCTCATGTTTTCCTGTGCTCATGCCACTGAAGGTATAAAGCTATGTACTCACCACGAAGATACATCTGTATTGTCCATTTTCATTTTTCCTCAAATGATGGGCTTTGGATCTGACTCGGCCACTTTTTCCAGATACTTGGATCCAAGATGGGAGGGTGGCCTAATGGTTAAGGTGTTTGCCTTACAAACACAAGGTGCAGGGTTTGAGTCTCACAAGGGATAATTGGCTAGGCTTAAAATGACTCGCAAGGGCAGTTAGCTTAGTACTAACCTATGAACTCACGAGCTCTTCCCTTTACCCATAATGCCCCACTAACCTAACAACTCAGACTCAGTTTCCTGCTCCTATTAAATAATGGTTTATACTATAATGAAATTAAATAAAAAGGTAGATATGAAAGAGATAGAACAGGAGTTCAAACAAGGGACAGAGGTTCCCAAAGTATTATCCCTTAGGTCTCTCCAGGAGCAAAATTAAGGGGGTTAGGAGGAACGAAAGTTGAGGAAAATTGAAAATGGAAAACACAGCTGTATCATTATGGTGAGTACATAGCTTTTTTATCTGATGTTGTCATTTTCATTCATTCCTCAACTGATGGGAAAGAGTCCCTAGCTAGATGAACCTTG
>NC_056729.1:1507167868-1507178790 GCF_019279795.1 Protopterus annectens | reverse complement strand
CGCCTACTCAGAGGCATCTCTGCCTAAACAGGATTAATCAATTATGGACATCACTAAATCAGTATTGGGCAGCCATATTGCTAGAATTTCAGAAGGCTGACTTGGGGTAAAGGGAAAGTAAATATTTGTGGGAAGCAATAGCCAGGGAATCTTTATGGCTAGGCTTGTATAGGCCCTAGGGCTGATAGCCTAGTACCTACCCATGAACCTATGAACCTATCTATCTATGCATATGGTTCCCCTTCACAAAGTCAAACATTTCGAAACACGAAATGCATATGGCAGGCGCCATATGCTTGAATTTCAGAAGCTCGACTTTGTGAAAGGGAAAAAAAAGTAACACAAAAAAAGTGTTTCTGCAGGAGGGCAAGCCCCCCTGCACACCCACACCCCCCGCTACTTATTTATTCCAACTCCGAGATCACACTACACCACAGAAAGGGAAATCTCCCATTCTGCGCTGTATGCCATTCCCCATTCACACAGTCGAGCTTCTACAATTTCGAGCATATGGTCTCGACCATATGCATTTCGAGATTGCGGCTGTTCGACTTTGTGAAGGGGAGCCATATATATATATATATATATATATATATATATGTATATATATATATATATATATATATATATATATATATATATACATATATATATATATATATGTGTATGTGTGTGTGTGTGTGTGTGTGTATGTATGTGTATATATATATATATATATATATATATATATATATATATATATATATGTGTGTGTGTGTGTATATATATATATATATTTATATTTAATATTTAGTTGCATTAGCACTTTTTTATATACTAGGAAACATGCTTTATATGTTATATATGTCGTTTCAGTAAATTTATTATTGTACAGCGTCTAACCATCAGTGGTTGGTCGCAATGAAGGGTTGTGCATAGTGCAGTTATTTGTATGTATCCACGTTTTGAAAGGCTCAAAATGTTTAGTCTTTAGGTGTATGAACATTGAATTGATGTACCAGGAATGGATATTTTGTCATTTTTAAATCATTTTTAGTTCATATAAAATCAATGTATTCAGATTTTGCATTTTAAATATATGATTCGTATTCATGGATTGAGCAGGAAATACGTTTCTGTTTTAATGGAGTACTTTGTTCTCATTGGGCGAGAGTAAGTTACTCTGTATTTAAATTCTTGCCTTTTAAGTATTCATTGTTTGTCTGATGAAGCGGCGTGTATCTGCCGTGAAAGCGCTCACAAATAAATTCTGTTTTCACTTTTAATTGTATTGTTGCTTGGAATTTAGTTTGATGAAAGGATTTACAGCTTTCTACATTTTCTACAACTGCTGAACCGAATGGTTGTTTTTGGGACTGTATCAAGGAGATACGCTAATAGCTTTATACTATTGTTCGGAGGCGTTTTTCAGTTCATTTAAACGCTATTGTGTGAAGGCTTGTGTTTCAGCACCCAGCTTATTTGGCGATTGGAAGCTGTTTTTGGTTGTATTGGCAACGCTAGTTCTTTCATCTCAGCGTCCCAGCTCCTGTTGATTTGGGTACGTTGGTTTCTTAAATTCATTGCTTCTCAGGATTTTGGGTGGTTTCTACATACAACTTAAATAATCATGGAAGGAGCTGAGACCAACAAATTATCGTCGAATGACCCTAATTCTTTCAGTCAACGACTCAAGGACATAATGAACCTTGACTTAAACCCCTTGGTCACTTTTGAAGGGGATATGCTTGATGAAAGTGTGGAACGTAACTCGGCTAATGAAGCAATAGCAAAGTCTCTAAAAAGTGACACCGAGAATGAATTATACAGATTTAAACGCTTAAAGGCACAGAGGCATCACATGGAAGCATGTTTAGTGAAAGGCATTATTCCACGAGGCTTGCGTATCCTGAACATGCCCACATATGGGAACACCTATCCGGCCTTGTTGCAGAAATGGCAACAAATTAATTTAAATGCCAGTTGAGCGTATATTCAACTTTTAATTGACTTCTTCCTTCCAATAGAAATGGAATGTAAAGAAAACATCTATATTAATCAGGAGAAATTAAGTGCAATGATAGGTGAAGCTACAAAGTACAGTTTTGTACCTACCATAAATGTAGATGTTCGAGGATCCACATTGCTGCAGTCCTAACCATTGGGTAGTCCGCTGTCCAGTCGGCCCGAATACCAAAGTATATGGCTGACGTCGGTCAAGGCGCATTAGACTGATGTCAGGACGTCAGGGTACTAATGCGCATGACCGACGTCATATCCTCAGTCTTTTCTTGCCCCAGATGTCAGAAGACCCTAAAAAGACAAGGCCCACACCAAAAACACCAAAAAGCCCTGCACCAAACATATGTACAATATATACAAAATGACAAGAATATAGCCTAACCCACACCACCACCCCTAAACACAGAGGGAAGGAGGGAGGGAGAATTGGACTGCAGCAATGTGGATCCTCGAACATCTACATTTATGGTAGGTACAAAACTGTACTATGTTCTTCATTCCACATTGCTGCAGTCCTAACCATTGGGTAGAATCCCAAAGCAGAGGTAAGGGAGGCTGGCAAATCATAAGGAAGCAGGAGCTGTCAACAAGCCTTGCAAAATAGCTGTGGCAAAACCAGCCCTAGATTTAGAGTAGAGAGGAAGGTGGTAATGCTTAGAGAAAGTATGCACTGAACTCCAAGTAGCTGCCTCCAAAATATCCTTAGTTGCCACCCCTTAGAAATGCTGTTGAAGTGGCAGTAGCCCTAGTGGAATGAGGCCTAATCCCAGCTGGAATCTCCTTGCCATGATGGGAATAACAAAATGAAGTGCAAAACCCAATCCACTTAGAAATAGTTTGCTTAGACACAGGCTTGCCCTGAGAACTCAAAGCAAAAGAAACAAACAACTGCTGAGACTGCCTGAAATCCTTAGTCCTGCTTAAATAATAACGCAACTGCCTATGTACATCTAAAGTGTGCAAAATCTTCTCCCCCTTATTTTGGGGATCTGCATAGAAAGTAGGCAAATGAATAGTTTGGTTTAAAGCCACACTAGAAACCACCTTAGGCATAAAGGAAGGATTAGTACGTAATGATACCCTATCCTTATGGAAAATCAAAAAGGGCTCTACTGCCATAAGGGCCTGCAATTCAGAAACCCTTCTTGCAGAAGTAATAGCCAACAAAAAAGCAGTCTTCCATGACAAGTATTTCAATTCAGCAGTAGCCGCAGGCTCAAAAGGTTGTAGAGTAAGTTTCTCCAACACAAAATTGAGATCCCAAGCAGGAGTAGGAGCTCACGTGGGGGTCTTATATTCTTTGCCCTCTAAGAAACTGCTTGAACAAAGGATGCGAAAACAAAGGTGGGTCACAATCATAGTGAGCTGAAATTGCTGCAGCATGAATTTTAATGGAAGAGAAAGACAAACCTTTGTCCAATAACTCAGTAAGATATTGAAGAGCCACACTCAAATTAGGCTCAGAAATCTCCAAATTCTTTGCTGCACTCCAAAATAAAATCTCTTCCATTTTTCTGCGTACACTTTCCTTGTACTAGGTCTTCTGGCTTCCATAATCACATTTAAAACTTGTTGAGGAAGTTGAGACCTGCTGTGTTTCAAAATAGAATATGCCAGGCTGTTAGATGAAGAGAGTGAAGCTTGACATTGAGCAGGTGGCCGTCCTTCTGTGATAACAGGTGTGGAATCAAAGGTAAAGGCCATGGAGGCTTCCTTACCAGACTCCTTAGTAGTGGGTACCAATGTTGCCGAGGCCAATCTGGAGCTATTAAAATCATCCTTGGCTTGTCTTGTCTGACCTTTAGGAGCACCTTTGGGAGAAGAGGCAGAGGTGGAAAGGCATACACATGAAGATTTTTCCAACTGAGAGAAAGAGCATCCACTTTCCAAGCTGTGTGATGAAACCCCTTTGTGCAAAACTTTGGCAGCTGGTGGTTTAGTGGAGATGCAAACAGATCTATGTCTGGAGTTCCCCATGACACTGTCAATTTCTGAAATACATGAAGATCCAGTTTCCACTCGTGGGGATCCATGATTTGTCTGCTTAACACATCTGCTAAGGAGTTCTGTGCTCGGCAGAAACCTTGCCTGCAGAGTTAGTTACAAGCTGGGCGCAGTCTACCATAAAATCATTGCTTGCCTGCAAAGAGGATAAGAATGTGTTCCCCCTTGTTTGTTGATGTACCACATGACAGTTGTGTTGTCTGTTAGAATCAACACCTGCCCTGGAAGAAGTAACTCCTTGAAAGCCATTAATGCAAACTGGACTGCTAACATCTCCTTCATGTTGATATGTAGATGCCGTAGTCTGGCAGGCCACTTGTCTTGTATCCACTTTCCATTTAGATGAGCTCCCAAGCAATGTCCGAGGCATCTGTCGTTAAAATCTGACTCGCCTCTGGTCGGGTCACAGAGAGTCCCTTGTTTAGGTGACATTCCTGAGCCCACCACAAAAATTCTTTTTGAATGCAAGGTATTATTTGAATGACAGTGTCCAAATCCTGGCAGTGCTGTGTCCATACATTTTGAGATACCATTGCAGCTTCCTCATATGCAGTTTGGCATTGGGAAGCACCAGAATACAAGATGCCATGAACCCTAAGGCTTGAAGGACTGTCCTTGCAGTCAGCCCGGACTGAAGAGATAGTTGATGGAAGTAACTGGAAAGATTCTTTTTTTGTCCGGGGTTAAAAAGGCCATCTGGGCTGCTGTATTCAGTCTCACACCCAGAAAGCACATGTCTTGAGAGGGTACTAGACTGGACTTTATTTCGTTCACAGAATACCCTAGGCATCTTAGCACTGCTATGACATATTCCAAATGCTGTAGAAGGTCTTCCTTTTCTTGAGCCAGAATCAGGCAGTCGTCCAAGTAAGGATAGATTTGAATTCCTTTTAGCCTGAAGTAAGCTATCACTGGAGCCAGAACCTTTGTGAATACTCTGGGCGCAGTAGATAAGCCAAAGGGCAATGCAGAGAACTGATAATGAGAATTTCCAGCTCGAAAACGCAGATACTTTCTGCAACTTAGTCTTATAGGCACATGAAGGTAAGCTTCCTTGAGATCTAAAGTCACCATCCAGTGATCTTTGCCCAGCAGAGGTAAAAGTTGTTGTAACGTCAACATTTTGAACTTGGGAATGTCCAGATAAGTGTTGAGGATAGATAAATCCAAAATTGGTCTCCACGTGTTCCCCTTCTTTGGTACTAGGAACAGGCGAGAATAAAACCCTAGGCCCCTTTCTGGTACAGGGACAGGCTGAATGGCCCCTATTTGGAGTAACAGAGAAATTTGGTTGTGAGCCTCTTTCCTTTGTGGAGGAGGAACGTCTGGCATGCCTTTGAAAGGGGGCAAGGTATGGAAATAAAACCTGTAACCGTGGTGAACGATATCCAAAACCCATCTGTCTTGAGTAATTAAATCCCAATTTTCTTTGAAAAGAGACAGTCTTCCTCCCAAAGGGGCTGCCAGACGAGAATGTACTGGCAGCTGAAAAGGCAGGTCATTGGGTCTGTTTACGAAAGGACTGACCCCTGCCCTCACCAGAAGTCTGAGCAGGAGAACTCCCTGTTCTAGGCCTAAAAGAACCTTGAGCTCTGCCCCTACCACGTCTAGACCTACCCCTAGACTGGGAATCATAAGCAGGATAAGTCCATCCCTTAGTGGGCCAATTTCTGCTAAACTTCGGAGGTTGCACCTGCAAAAATCTTTAACAGTCTGCATAGACTTAGCCTTGTCCTCCATTTTCTTTAAAACTGCTTCCACAGGCGAACCAAACAACACATCAGACTGTAAAGGAGCATCCAAAATCCTTGTCTTAACATGCTCAGCTAAATTCTGATCCCTCAACCAGGCGTGCCTGCGAAGAACAGAACCAGTAGCAGCCACCCTCGAGGAGGCCTGCACAGCATCAAAACCACATTGCAACGAATGCTTACCCACTTGTTCAGACACATGAACTAAATCCTGCAACTCTTTACACTCAATACCTTCCGCCAGAGCATCCACCTTAGATTTCAATTGTGAAAGGAGATAATTCTGATATTTTAGCATGTGAAACTGACAATTCAACGCCCTCATGGCTAAAGTGGAAGAAGTATACACTTTCTTTCCCCATCTATCCAAAGCCCTTGCCTCTTTATCAGGAGGAACAGGATTTTTAACAACAGAGGCCTTAACACCTTTAGGCCCCTGAGAAACAGTTTCGGGTCTGCCCTAGGACTCTTAAAAGATACTTATGAGCTTCAGGTACCCTATAGTACCTATCAGGTTTAACAGGGGCAGGAGGCAAAGAATCAGGGTTCAGGGAAGCCTCTGCAAAAACATCTTCCACCACATTCAAAACAGGAGGTATGGCTAAGGGCCTATGCTGGGGTAAAAACAAGAATTCCCTAAGCCTCTTCCTGGAATCAGAGAAATCTTGGCCTTCCCATTTAAAATGCTCCCTCATGGAATGCAGAGTCTCTGAAAATGAAAAATCCTCAGGAGGAGAAGCTGAAGGAGTGGAATCATCCACATCAGAATCAGAATAAGGAGGAAACTCCTGCAAGTCTTCAGTCGAAGACTCAGAAGCCTCTGAATACTGCTCAAAACTCTCAAACTCAGGCTCCACCCTAGGCCTCTTATCAGGAGGGGGCATAGAACCCCTAATCATAGTAATCAAATCCTCTGCCATTTTAAGCATATGTTTCTTAGGCACAGAACCTGAAGTGCTAGGAGAAGCCCCCACTGAAGCTAAACCTGCCCTACCTCTCAAAGAAGTCTTGGAGACAGAAGGAGAGGCTCTAACCACCTTAGGAAGAGAGGGAAGTACAGCTACCTGAGAAGCCCCCTCAGCCTGGCCTACCTCCTGAGAGGGTACATCCTGTAACAGTAAAGTCTCTGCCTGAGACTCCAAAGAAACTCCTGGCAAAACCTCCGGCTCCACTGAGCCTTCTAAAGAACCGACGTCCGGGACTGCCGGTTCTTCAACTCTAGGCTTTGCTGCTTTGTCCTTGCGCTTTTTGGACGAAGCGGGCGTCGGAGCATCCGACGGCATTTTATAATTACAACGCTTCCCAAACACTAACCTGGCACAGTCTAACCTTCTCTTAATAGTGCGTTTGTTAAATCTAGCACAAGAGCGGCATCCAACAACGTCGTGCTCAGGCCCTAAACAAGGTATACACAAAGTATGGTAATCCCTATGAGGTATCTGTTTCCCACACGAAATACAGTTATTCACTTTTTCTGACATCCGGTTAAATACTGAGGCAAGAAAAAACCAAAATGTTCCCCAACGGGGTACTTAGCCAACTTTGATTCGGTCTGAAACTCCGACTTCAGAAAATTTCAGAACGCCAACCTGCACCCGCAAAACTGCTTCTGCATCGGACCATGCGGCAAAAAAAGACAGAGGATATGACGTCGGTCATGCGCATTAGTACCCTGACGTCCTGACATCAGTCTAATGCGCCTTGACCGACGTCAGCCATATACTTTGGTATTCGGGCCGACTGGACAGCGGACTACCCAATGGTTAGGACTGCAGCAATGTGGAATGAAGAACATCAGAACTATTTATGCAAGAATTGTTGGAACGCGTTGGTTGGTATGAGAGCAATCTCTTGAACATCAAGAGGAGGAAAATAAAATAGAGATATGAAAGATTTCTCTGAGCAACATGTTTTTGTTTGGCCTAAGAATTCCTTTGAAGGAAGGGATTCACGTCCCCTTGCTTTGAGACGTCCATCTCAATCTCGAGAGGCAAGCAACTACGGTCATGCACCAAGGAGTACATCCTTCCAACAATGGTTTCACAAATACAACAGCACAAAGTTCTGTTTTGGCACCTTCCAAAAAGGTTGAATCCAATCAGGGAGAGTTGGCAGCTACTGCATCATGCCCTAATGATGTCAACAATATTACATCTGACATCATTACCTCACCTATGGAGAATAATACTCCCTCTGTTTATACCACCCCCAGCGATGTTACTGTGGGCACGATACCAATCACAGACAATGTTAACTCCAATTTACCCACTACCAGCGTTGAGCTGGCAGGAGCAGTGAGAAGAAAAATTCAACTTGATAGAGTTGAAATGCATAACCCCGTCGAAGCCCCTTTTCCTAAACGGTTGAACAGGAAACGGTCCATCGAGAGCGACAGCAGTCGAGGGGCCAAGAAGAAAGATCTACTACCCGTGCAGCAACAAACACTACAAAAATTTTGGACTTAAATTCTTTGGTATACAATATATCTAGTTATTCTTTGTCTGAATCAGAGCTCCAACTTTTGAACAAAGGTATGTCCTTCATTCCTACCTGTAACTTAGATATGGGACAAATCATTATAGCAGTCAGACTTTTTGCTAGAAATGTATGCTTGAAATTGTTGTATAGTGATAATAATGCGGATAGCTGTTTTCCACTTAGAAAAAGAAGTAGTTATATGCCTCCACTGCATTCCAATGTTGAAATTTTTATACAAGCTGTCGAAAAGGATTTGTACAATCATTTTACTTTTAATAATAATATTTATGGCAACAATTTAACTAGGGCTCAAATTGAAGCCTTTCACAACCTCAAACACAACAGCAATATTGTCATACGTCCTGCCGATAAGGGAAGACCTGTCGTTGTCTTGGACGCAAGTTATTACCATTCTAAAATGATGAACTTGTTAAATGATGATGCATATACAACAGTTTCTGTAGACGTTATTCATTCAATGAAGGAAAGCATTGACAGGACTTTGTTGGACTGCAGAACTGAAGGTTATATATCTGATGATTTGCATCAATTCATGATTGTTGAATATCCATTAATACCGACTAGCTCAGGTCTTCCCAAGATTCATAAGAATGCTTCACAACCAGAACTTTGACCAATTGTAGCAAGTACAGGTTGGTTAACGGAACCTATTTCAATGTTTTTAGATCAGGAGTTGAAATCTTTTGTCAAAGCTTCACCCTATATACTTCAGGATTCAGAACACTTTCTCAAGGATTTGTTTATATGTGTGACTTCTTGTTTAACATCTAATTGCGATACTCCCATTTTCGTCACCATGGACGTGACTTCTTTGTTCACATGTATACCCAATTATGAGGGTATATGCTGCTTACAGAGGTTTTTGACCAAGTATTCGCACTTGTCTAGAAGCAGAATTGACAACATAGCTACATTAATGGAACTAGTTCTTGAGAACAATGTTTTCTTATACGCTAGCAATTGCTATAAACAAGTTAAGGGGGTCGCCATGGGCACTAGCTGTGCTAACAGCTATGCCAATATTGTCATGGCGACCTTCGAGGATGAATATATAGTGCATAATACACACATAGTATTTTATAGAAGGTTTGTTGACGACCTTTTTTTCCTTTGGAAAGGATCGATCAGTGATTTGGAAGAGTTCCATAGACAAATCAATTCCAGTAGTAGTTTCTTAAAGTTCACCATGAATGTATCCACTGACAGCATGGATTTCTTGGATGTTACTGTCTTTAAGAATGATACCCAGATTAACACCAAGATACATCGAAAACCATGCTATAAACCAGCTTTTCTTCATCGTGATAGCATGCACAACCCATGTATTTTTCGTAACATAATCAAGGGTCAAGCCATGCGTGTCTCACGGTTATCCACTCTTTATGAGGACTATGCAGAAGGGTTGGAGATTTTACGTGAAGGTTTAACTAGTAGGGGTTATTCTCACTTTGAAATAAATAAGGTTTATCAGGAAATGGAAGGCCTTAGATCTACCAGGGCCAAACCCTATTTTTCATTACCCCCTCAGTCTACTACCAATTCAAAGGATGGAGCAATGACTCGTCCTGTCAGTATAGTGCTACCCTTTGGCGGAAAGTTACCCATTGTTCAGGAAGCTATCAGGAAGAACTGGAACATTTTAACAGCTGATAGCAAAGTAGCCAGTCTAGTTGGGGATGTTCCATCTTTTACATATAGTAATATGTGTAACCTTAAATGACAGCTTTGTGGGGCTTTTATCAAGCCTACTAAAAATAGAACAGGTTTTGAGAGAACCAAAAAGTGCGGTAGTTGTCCACAATGCATATATATTGATCAATCTCATTACTTTAGGCACCCGGACACAGGTCATCTTTGGACCCTTACTTAAGACAGTGACTGTGCAACTCGAAACGTGATTTATATAGCCCATTGTGTACGTTGTTTCTCATTTTATGTGGGGAAAATGAACAGAACACTTAGGGAACGTATACGTGATCACGTTTACTGTCTAAATAGACAGCAGGAATATAGTGCCCTTTCCAAACACTCTTTACAAGAAGGTGACTCTCATACCTTTTTGTTCCAGGTAATACAGGTGCTGGATACACATTTGAGAGGGGGCAATTTAACAAATTTAACAGAACAGGCTGAGCTTAGGTGGATTTGCAGGTTGGCCGCTCACAGGGGAAAGGGCTTAAATGAGGTATTGTCCATCAAACCTCACTTAAAAGGTAGAACACTTAGATAGTCAATAGTTACCTTTTATCATCAGCACTATCTTTGCTTTTGATTGTTAGAACATTTTGGCATTGCTTACTTTTCATGCCCTAACCAGATTTTTAAGCCACTGTTGGTTACCAGAACTATTTTCTTTTATAGCCATTGTTTGCTGATATGAGATATGTTTATTTATTTGCAGTGTTAGGGCTGTGTCGTTATGGTATACAGGGTGTATCATGCACTCCACACATCATCCATACATACTTTATTGGTTTACTTCAGTTCTAGGAACAATATTTAGCTGCATCAGCAATATAGGTAGAATGCTTAGATAGTTAATAGCTATTATTCATTATTATCAGCAACATCATTGCTTTTGATTGTTAGAACATATCGGCATTTCTCACTTTTTATGCCCCAGTCAGTTTTTTAGCCCCCGTTGGTTGCTAGAACTATTTTTTCTTA